>NW_006785994.1:0-673 GCF_000442215.2 Lipotes vexillifer
AAGCATTCCAGCTGCCAAGGAGAAGGACTTTTCTTCCTGAGGCAGAAAGCCTGTTTGCAATGCCAGGGGAGGGGCCTTGCTTCCTGGTGGGTGAGAAAAAGGTAATGTTACAGAAGGAGAAATTGCCACTCTCTGTGGAGCTCTGGCACTGCTCAGAGGAGTTTTGCTGAGGGCAGCTTTCATTGGGAACGGTGACCACTGGTGGAATCATTTGAAAGGCCGAGTCTTTAGTGTTACCTGGGGCCACCTGACTCTCTTACACAGAGAGTAGGGCTTGCTTTCTGGGGACTGCAGGGAATTCTACGTGTCGAGCCCTCTCCTTAGGTGGATGATCTAACGGAAGTCAAGTGCGCCGGGCATCCTTAAGGGCACAGCCAGGCATATTAACGAGAGGCGCTTAAAACCTGCACTCACCTCAGTGCGCACGGTACCATCGCCGACAGTGAAGGATGTGTACAATGTGTATCCTACGAGCTGCTCTCCGAAGGCCATGGGGGAGTCTGATGCATGCTACGTCTCAGATCTTCACACATTAGGTTGAATCGGCTTTGGAAACTCTTCGGTCTCTTTGAATAAGGCTAAAATTCCACTGGCAATGCTACATTACAACGATTTCCTCACGTTACTTTACACCTAGGACAGATGGTGAAAGCAAAGCTATACAGACAAAATC
>NW_006785996.1:0-209 GCF_000442215.2 Lipotes vexillifer
ATAGCATTTAAAATATCATGAAATATAGTAAAAGATGAGGGATAACTTAACCAGGGGGACAAAAGACATGTACATTGAGAACTAGAAAATGTTGCTGAAGGAAATTAATGAAGACACCAATAAATGTAAAGGCATCTTGTGTTCACAGATTGGAAGACTTAATGTTGTTAATATGTCAACACGACTTAAAGGGATGTACAGATTAAATG
>NW_006785998.1:0-217 GCF_000442215.2 Lipotes vexillifer
AAACTGTACCCGGAACCGTCCCTGTTCCCTAACCCTAACCCTAGCCCTAACCCGAACCCTAACGCTTACCCGAACCCAAGCCCTAATCCTAACCCGTACGCTAACACTAAACCATGCCCTAAAACGTACGTTAACCCTCAACCGTTCTCGTCCTCTACACTGTACCCTAAATCTTCCCCGTTACCTAACCCTAAACCTAGCCTTAACCCGAACTCTA
>NW_006785999.1:0-15381 GCF_000442215.2 Lipotes vexillifer
TTAAAAAAAAAAAAAAAAAAAAAAAAGATTGGTTTAACATTCAAAATACCAATCAGTGTAATACTGCCATGTTAATAAAAAAAAAGAGAAAGAAACATAATCATTTTCAATAGATGAAGAAAATGCCTATGACCAAAGTCATGACCTTCATGATAAAACTTTCAACAAAGCAGGAATACAAAGGAACCACCTCAATACACTAAGGAGTATCCACAAAAACCCTATAGCTAACATTTTTCTTAATGGTAAAAATTAAACCTGTTCCCAGTACCATCAGGGAGAAGGTAAGTATGTCATCTGTTACCAATTGTATTCACCATTGTACTGGAGATCCTAGACAGCGTAATAAAGCAAGCAAAGAAAATAGAAAATAAATGGCATTCAGATGGAAAAAACTATATATATAAAGTTCATTATTAACAGCCAATATAACTGTGTTTTAGAAAACACCATAAAATCTACAAAAAACACGCACACACACACACACACACAAACACACAACTACTTGGATTAAAATGTTGCAGAATACAAGGTCGATACACTAAAATCAATCATATTTCTAAATACAACAATAACAAATTGGAAAATGAAATCTTAAAATTATACTTATAATAGCATGTAAAACCATCAAATACCCAGGAAGAAATAAAACAAGTATGTTCAATGTTTCTACACTGGAAACCACAAATATTGGTGAGTTAATGATAACCTAAATGAAAAGCTATGCAATGCTCATTGATTTAAAGATTAAATATTGTTATGAGGTCCATTCATTCTAAACTGCCTTATAAATTCAATGCAATTCCTTCCCAAATCCCAACAGGCCCTTTTGAAGAAACAGATAAGATGAATCTAAAATTTACATGCAACTGCAAAGGATCTAGAAGAGTTGAACAAATCTGAAAGAAGAGCAAATTTAAAAGACACTAACTGATTTCAACCTACAACAATTAAGACAGTGTTGAGTTTGCACAGATAGACAAAGAGATCACTGGAAGAGAAGACAGAGTTCAAAAACAGACCCTAAACACTAGGTCAATGTTTTGGGGGTTTTTTGTTTTTACAAGGCACCAAGGCAGTTCATGGGGGGAAAGTGTTTTTAATAAATGTTATTGCAAAAATGGATAACTATATATTAAAAATCCTCAATACCTTTGTCACTCCACCAACAAACACTTACTTGACATGACTCATATATCTAAATGTCAAACAGCAAACCAGAAAGCTTCAAGATCATATGTGAGAATACTTTTGTGACCATGGGCAGGACACACAAAAACACTGGTAACTTCAAAAAAATGATAAGTTGGATTCCTTCAAAATTAAAAATATCTCATCATAAATAGCAATATCATTTAAAAAATTAACACACAAGCCAGTTTAGGAAAAATATTAACAGTACACTTGAATGCTGAATATGTAAGTAAGAAATGAAAATATAGGGCTTCCCTGGTGGTGCAGTGGTTGAGAGTCCGCCTGCCGATGCAGGGGACACGGGTTTGTGCCCCAGTCCGGGAAGATCCCACGTGCCGCAGAGCGGCTGGGCCAGTGAGCCATGGCCACTGAGCCTGCGCGTCCGGAGCCTGTGCTCCGCAACGGGAGAGGCTACAACAGTGAGAGGCCCGCGTACTGCAAAAAAAAAAAAAAGAAAATATAAAAAGCCCTATAAAATTGGGCAATACACTTGAATAAACACTTCCCAGAAGAAGATGTATAAATGATAAATTAGCATATGAAAAGATGCTTAACAGACATTAGTCATGCAAATTAAAACCAGAGTACTATACACTTTCTCATTTACTAGAATGGCTAAAATAAAAAAGACTGACAAATGTTGGCAGAGATATCCCCAGACAAGAAATGTAATAGGAACCTCCAAACATTGCTGACAGGAATGTAAAATGGTACAACCACTTTAGATAACTGCTAAGTGTGTGTGTGTGTGTGTGTGTGTGTGTGCGCGCGCACGTGTGCACACACGCATGTATGACCCTATGACAAAGAAGCTCTACACTTAGGTATTTAGCCCAGAGAAATGAAAGCATGCCCACAAAATGAACACTACACACGTTTCTATAATCCATATTTATAATTGTGTCATTTCTACCTGTGGGATTTTAAATTATGGAGGTGACTGAGAGAAGACACAGAGAGGAAAATGCCACTGAAAGAAGATTCACTGCTTACATTTCCCAAGAGAAGGGGGCATGCCAGACCACAAAGGACCACATGGGAAAACACCAGTTTTGAAGAAGCAGCAGAAGCAGGAGGGAGTGGAAGGCATAAGCCTTAGCCTTTATTGGAGGAAGGACAAGGCAGGGTTGCATAAACAGCTAAGGACTGGCTGGTGTGAAAAATTACAGAGGGCTCTGGGGCATAGGGACTATCCCCAGTTGTCTGGCACCTGGCTCTGGATCCATCTAGGGCAGTGGAAATCCTGGCTTGGTGTGTGAGAGTAGATAAAGGAGGTGGTTCAGAGTACGGACTCTGGATCACAGGGGAGTTATAAACAACTTTGGCCAGTAGTTTGGCCCTGTAATTAATAGATACCAAATAGACCAATATAGAATCTAAGAAACACAGTTAGAATAATGACAGCCAAAGAGTGGAAAGCAAACCAAATGTCCATGAGGAGACCAGTGAATAAATAGTTTGTGGTATACCCCTGTAGTAAAAGAATACTTCTTAGTAATTAAAAAAAAGAAGATAGACTCAACACCACCTAAATACATCTGAAAAACATGATGTTGAGCAAAATAGCCAGACTATACAGCAGGGTTCCCCAACCCCTGGGCCACAGACCACTCACTACCAGGCTGTGGTGTGTCAGAAACGGGGCCGCACAGCAGGAGGTGAGTGGCAGGCAAGTGAGTGAAGCTTTATCTCTATTATTTTTTTATTTTTTTCTTTTTTAATTATTATGTTAAAATATACACACGAAATTTACCATCTTAACCATTTTCAGGTGTACAGTTCAGTGGTATTAAATAGTCACACTGTTGTGCAACCATCACCATCATCCATCCCCTAGATTCTTTTCATCCTGTAAATCTGAAACTCTATACCCATTAAACACTAACTCCCCATTCTGTATTTACAGCCGCTCCCCATCACTCGCATTACCACCTGAGCTCCGCCTCCTGTCAGATCAGCATAGGCATTAGATTCTCATAGGAGAGAGAACCCTACTGGAAACTGCGCGTGTGAGGGGTCTAGGTTGCGCACCCCTTATGAGAACCTAATGCCTGGTGATCTGAGGTGGAGCTGAGGCAGTGATGCTAGCACTGGGGAGCGGCTGCAAATGCAGATTATTATTAGCAGAGAGGTCTGACTGCACTGAGACCGTAAGAAATCAGTTGCTTGCAGACTCATATCAAAACCCTATCAGTGGGCTTCCCTAGTGGCGCAGTGGTTGAGAATCCGCCTGCCGGTGCAGGGAACACGGGTTCGTGCCCTGGTCCGGGAAGACCCCACATGCCGCAGAGCGTCTGGGCCCGTGAGCCATGGCCGCTGGGCCTGCGCGTCCGGAGCCTGTGCTCCGCAACGGGAGAGGCCACAACAGTGAGAGGCCCGCGTACCGCCCTCCCCCGAAAAAAAAAAAACCCTATCAGTGAGTGGTGAGTGAAAACAAAGTCAGGGCTCCCACTGATTCTGCATTATAGTGAGTTGTATCATTATTATATATTACAATGTAATAATAATAGAAATAAAGTGCACATTAAATGTAATGCGCTTGAGTCATCCCGAAACCACCCCCCCACACACCCGCCCCAGTCTGTGGAAAAACTGTCTTCCATGAAACCGGTCCCTGGTGCCGAAAAGGCTGGGGACCACTGCTATTTAGAATATATACATTATGTTTCCAGTTATATGAAGCCTGAGAACAGGTAAAATTCTATCGTGGTAGGGATTAGCAGTGGCTGCCTGGGGGGCCAGGGGACTGGGATTGACTGGAAAGGGCTGCGAGGGAAATTTCTGGGGGAATGAAAGTGTTCTATATCTTGCTGTGGGTGTCAATTTGTGACTACTTGGGTAGTCAAAAGCAACTGTCAAAATGCATCAAACTGAACATATAAGATCTGTGCATTTAGTTGGATACTAATTATATTTCAACATTTTAACATGAAAAAAAAATCTGTTAAGGAAGATTATACATTTGAAGCACAGAATTGCTATGTATACTTTTACTGCCTGCTTTTCGCGTTTATCCCTTATTTCGAGTCCAATAAGAGACAACTACTGTGGTTCTAAGCGCAGGTTTTGCAGACAGACAGTCCTAACTTCCAGTCCTGGCTCCTGCCCCTGGTTCTTATCCCAAAATCTCTATGACTTTTTTACCAAGGTACTTATCCTTTCAAAGCCTCAGCTTTTTCACCTGAAAATAATTAGGCTAACAGTCCTTACTTCTTACCTGCATAACCACTCTGACAACATGACCATATAGGTGAGCCACATACTGATGGTAATCATAATCACCATAAACACAGCAAAGCTAATATCAATGATTATATTGTTAAAACCTTCATCAAACGTGTCTCCAGGATGGACAATTATATGTAATATAATGGTAATATATGATTACTCTATGTAACACATAAATTCTGTATTTTATTTTTTACAGTAGAATGCGACACCTTATATAGTTGTTGACGTCCAAATGAGACAATATATAGGAAAATAACATGTCATTATATAATCTTGTTTCTCAGAAGGTATAAACTGCAGCATTGCACTTATAAGGTGCTCTACATGTATTACTGCATATGATCCTTACAGCATGCCTATTAAATAAACACTGTTATCACTCCTATTTGACTGTTGAGAAAACTGAGACTTAGATAAGCACCAAGCTCAAAGATGACAAACGGATAACAGGTAGAGCCGGGATTTCAACCTTATCATTAAGAACTCTGGTTCTTTCCATCTTTCCATCCTGACAGCCTCAGTAAATCGGCTAATACCCTCTTGACTGTAAGATGCTTGTTCTTGATTGGGCATCACATCTTTATACAGAATCCAAAGTCCAGAGGGAAGAAAAAGGGTCCTTCTGCTTTGTGCTTTTTTAATCCAACCAGTTGAATAACTCATACGAGGAGTGTTTCCCCCATTTTAAAATTCCTTTGAAAGGAAGAAAGTAGTAAGTGGCATATCTTGCTTTAATAAAATATTGAAGCTGAGATTTTTACATGCATGGAGAGTCATTACACTAAAGGATTCTGATGGGTCAGTATTCACAAGTCACAGTGAGGACCTGTGCAAATGAATCCAAGCTAGAGAGAGATGGGGAGAATCAAATTAAAAGTTGTAAATCCTGGACTGCTTTCATATATGACTGAAACAGAAGTTGGAGTATCTAATTCACATTACCTTCAATGTTAAAGAAAAATGGTATATAAGTCTAAACACTATGGATTTTCTGCAAAAGAACTGTGGGAATCGAGTCCTTGCAAACTACAGAATTAATCATTTACTGACATCTGTGGGCTTAAATTGCATTAGACTTCTTATTTTGAAATCAGATTTTAGACAAGCAGAACACTACAAATAACTAACCATCCTTTATAGTATAATAAACTGAATTAAATGTTGTATTTGCAATGGAACTGAAAGCTCTTATGGAAAAATATTGGCTTTCTGTAGGACATAGCAAAACATTACATGCTGATTTGATCATTAAATATTAAGTATATGCACATTTTAAAGCACAGTGTAAAATTAAAACTCTTAACTTTCAAAAACTTTTATATCTATCATCTTGAAATACTAAATGGCTGTCTTAACAAAATCTAATGATTGTACTGTTTGAAATAAAACTAAAAATGTAATTTTAACATCGGATAAATACAGATTAAAAGGGGATCTATTTGTGCCCATTTAAGAGTTTTCTTAGCTGTGAAAATGAGCTACAGGAGAACAAATGGGAATTGCATTCTATTTTATTTCACCTTTCTACAGAGGCACAGCATGAAATTCTTTTCTTGTAACTTCCTTGTTAAAATTACAATGCATCAAGTAGAATACCAAACCACTGGGATAATGGTAAAATTACTGTCTTGGTATTCAGACTTCGTTTCCTCAAAGATTTTGGAAGTTGTGACAAGCTGCTAGATGTCTTCAAACTACAAAGAAAAGCAAAATATCCTTATCTTGGCTGGCACAGGACAAGACAGCAAACAAAGTAGGGCATGTAGCCTCGGGCAATGATTTCTCTATAGAGATCCCAGATCTGAGAAACCCACTTATCAAAATATTTGTTCCTCTATAGTGGTAGAGGTTTTCAACCAAACATGTAATGAATATTTCATAAAGAAAACATATAAAGATCATTAATAAAGTGGGAGACTGGAGGAAGAATGCTAAAAAACATATATACCCCATTCACTTTCTTACTGGCATTGACTGTCAGAAACACTCCTGTTGATCTTGTGGAATTAACAGCCCTTCTCTGTCTTCCAACCTGCATTAATGATGAGGGATATACTGTGTAGTCTGAGGCAAAATGTATTAATAAACATATCAAGTGACTGCTCGGTGAGTAACTATAGTGGTGGAGCACAGAGCTGGACTTGCTGCGTTCAAATCCCCGGTACAGAGCTGTGTAGAGTCCTGAAGAGTTGGTTGACCTACTTCACCTCTCTGAGCCTCTTCTTTCCCATCCGATATAATGGGTTAACAACAGTATCTAGTTCATGGGGTGTTTGTGGGATTCAATGAATTCATCTACACAAGTCACTTAAAAAGTATCTGAAACATACTGTAATGAATATTGTAATACAGGTTACCTAATAATAATAATTGTATTATGAATGAATGAATAAATAAAGCCAACAACTCAAGGAATACACTACCTTAAACACTCCCTGTGACATATAAAAAAAGTATTAGGTATCTTTGCTCATGTAATGTCTAATCTAATAGGGAACATAGGAGTGTCCGTGGAGTTTGCTTGCCTTTGCCTCCCATCTCTTCTGTGTTGAATTTACTGTAATGAGCTGCCCCCTCCCAGCTACTCTCCCCACTTATAATTCAGGTGGGGCATTTCCCACTTCCCTGGTTCTCTCACAGATTCTAGGATACACATATGGCCCAGACCTGGCCCCCCAAAATCAATTTCAGAACTTGGTCTCTATTAATAAGAAAATGACCTCTTTTTCCATGGAGGAATAAAAAAGCACTAAAAAAAAATAATAGTGGAGTCAGGTAAAGCATGGGGAGGGGGTGTGGATGCAGAGACAGTGCAGGCAGATAATGACAACACAAAGGAAACCCAAGTGTGTTCAACATCAGGGCTTATCTGTCCACAAATGTCACATTTCTTCCTTTCAGTTCAGGCACAGGATAGGACCGCAACCCCCTTTGAATATGGACACGGCCATTTGACTGTTTTTGGTCACTGAGATGTGAGCAGAAGTGACCTGTACCCGCCGTGGGCAGAAGCTTGGAGTCAATTACACATTTTGCCACGTTCCATTTTCTACATGGTTGCGAGAAGAGAGGCACATGTCAGAATTGTGTTTCTGTCAACCTGGGTCCCTGAGTAACTACAATGAGCAGATTCCACCTGCCACTTAGGTTATCCATGTAGCACAAGCAAGAAATAAGCTGTAATTGCATGAAGCTATAGTGAATTTGAGGACTTAGCCTGCCCGACTGATACATGAACAAACAAGAAAAGAGGGAGATACAGACAGAGCTAGCCACTAACCATGGATAAACTCCTGGTCTCATTCTGCCCAGTGAATCTGTCCTGGATTTTTCAATAAGGAGAGCCAATGCACTTAGAGGGAGTGGAGGGTAGAGGCTTGAGCCAGTTTGAGTTGCATATCTGACATTTGCAACCAAAAGTACACCTTCTACTACAAAAGAGGCAGTATTGATATACAAAAAATAAACATACAATTTTAACACAGATGCTAAATTACCACAGGGCACTTTTAAGCAGATGGGAGATCAGAGTGTAAGCCTTAGGCATAGACTGGATTTTGAGAAGCAGCCAGATGAGGGCAGACTTTGCCCAGGAGAAGAAGGGCACACACAGGTAAAGGTGAGTGTACAGCACAGAGGCAGGGACGCGTGCGCAGTGCTCAAGGCGCTGTCCCCTACCCTACTGTGTAGATAACTTCGGAAAACATCTGGGGGCATTCTAGTTTGCTCACTGGGGAATACCAGGGTCTTAAGAAAGCAGAGGCCATGGAGGCTGGATGTCCTGCAGTGCAATTCCCGTAGGGCTTTCAAATGGGAAGATGATGTAAGCAAAAATCCTATCATTACTTGAGCTTACAAAGAACTATTTGCATGGTCTTAATATATAAGGATGCAACTCCTGTGTGAATCAAAGAAAGACCGAATTTGCAATGAATGTTCAGATGATACCAAGAGTTGTCCATCATGTCAGAAAATCATATCACCAGTGGCAAAACTCATAATGGGAACCCGATCAACAATCTGACTCACAGGTAACTTGGTCTGCAGCTGCAGCTACCACATTCACAGCGATTTTATGAATGTATTCACATATACCTGCCTGGCTATCATGTTCAATGTCAAATATCAAGAAAACTGTCTCTGATGTTCAGCTGACTACTGTCTAATGTCTCTTCAATCCAAGCTTTATTGTTAAGTATATGCAAGGACAGACAACCTCATCTTATCTTCTGGGGTGGGCATAACTGAGCATTAAAAGATTAAAACAACAGATTACGTTATGAATCAATTTCCTCGTATTTCTCCTTTTATTATGCACAAGGTCTTACGGTGGCCTTTTTGAAGTCATGTGGATAATTTTGTTGTATTAACTATAAATGTCATGTCAGTATACGAAGGGGATGGTACAACGTATTAGTTCACGTGCATGATGCTAGAGAACCACTGACTCCGAGGAGAGCAACTGAAAGAATAATACTGTTGTCAAAATGTAGGAAGCCTTGAATGCCAGGTTAATAGCTGTTTTTCCCCTACAAGCAGCAGGAAGGTATTACACTCATGCAGTGAGAAAGGTGTGTGAACACAGCTGTGTCCAAAGGTAACCAATATGGTACCATAGGAGGAGAGGAGAAACCTGGAGGCTGCAGATGTTCCCATGGTAACGTGACAATAAAAGCCTAAACCAGGGGAATGGGGTGGGGGAGATGGATCTGAGGAACAACATAAAGATTCCAGCATGATAAGTGCATGGTTAGGGAGGTAAGGAAAGAATTAGCGGGAACTCCAAGGTTTCTGGCTCCCCTGATAGGGAAGACTTGATGGTCCAGAGTCAGAAATTGGGCAGGGTGAGTCAAGAAGCCATATCCGAGGAGAAAGATGAGTTCAATTTCAGACACACTCAAGTTTAAATCAACAGTAAGACATTCAAATCGAAATGGTGGGCAGCGGTTGGCAAACTGGGACTGACAATACATAATCAGGACACAGGAATAACAGAGTTATAGAGACGACGGAAGGACTCTCTAACGGAAGAAAGATGGGGAAAAAAGAAAAGACAGTCAAGGACTGAAGCTCAGATAACATCCACACGAGCAAGGGGATGAAGGATAAAAATCAGCCTGACAGCAGACATATAAAAGAACACCAAAAGTTCAGTGGTATGAAAGTCAAAAGAGGTAAAGTGATGGCAAAGATAGGCAGCAAATAGCATGGAGAGCCTGGAAACAAGGACTGACACAGAACCACTGATCTTGACCTAAGATGCTGCCTGTGACCGCAGAAATGCCACTTGTATAGGGGTGAGATCAGAAGGCAGACAGGAAGGCCATACAAACCAGGAGAGGACAAGAAATCAAGTGGGGCAGGTGTAGGGCACACGTTCTAGAAGCTCAGCAGTGTACAGGAGGGCAGTAGGAAGAAACCTCCTGTCAATGATGACTGACTTCCACATGAAACATGAAAAGATTTGTTGATTCATTTTAACCTAGAACTGAGAACTGGTTGAAAAATACATCTACTCCAAAATGCATCACTTGGCAAAAAAGAAAAACAAAATGAAACATATACAAATTATATCTAGTAATTCTTAAAGAAAGTAACACACATTGTCTCTCAGCCCTCAGACTTCAGGATGTGGCTGCCCCACGGGCCTTGGCTATGAGGCTGACATTCTGGGTCACTGTTTCCTGAACGAAAATGAGGGTAAAGCACAGATTCTTTTTTTTTTTTTTAATAAATTTTAATTTATTTTTGGCAGCGTTGGGTCTTTGTTCCTGCGTGCAGGCTTTCTCTAGTCGCAGTGAGCGGGGGCTACTCTTCGTTGCGGTATGCTGGCTTCTCACTGCAGTGGCTTCTCTTGTTGCACAGCATGGGCTCTAGGCGCGCAGGCTTCAGTAGTTGTGGCACGAGGGCTCAGTAGTTGTGGCTCATGGGCTCTAGAGCGCAGGCTCAGCAGCTGTGGCTCACGGGCCTAGGTGCTCCGCGGCACAAGGAATCTTCCCAGACCAGGGCTCCGAACCCGTGTCTCCTGCTTTGGCAGGCGCATTCTTAAGCACTGCGCCATCAGGGAAGCCCAAAGCACAGATTCTTAATACGAATTTTCTTCACAGCAAATGACTGTGGGTCACACCTAACTGAAGATTCACCTCTAGTGTTCTTAATAAACTTATCTTTTAAAAAGCTTAAACAAAACTCTGGGTCTATACGTCTCACTGATCATACAGTCTCTCTAGGAAATCTCTTTTTCTAGTAAGGTTACAGAACAAAATATGCACAATTTACTAAGTCAACAATCGTTACCTTTAATCACTTCATAAAACTAGCAGCCACTGAGTGGCTAGTAGGTTTTAGGTACAAATATAGCTTTAAAATAACCTTAGCTTCCTAAAATGTAAATGAATATGCAAACTGACTCAACAGTCTAACATTTATTATTAGATGTTGAATTTTGTTTTTGTTTTTAGAAGATGTTGCACAAATTCTGACTGGAAAATTAACTGAGAGTTTTATAGCTTGGCAAATCTGTTTTCACTGGAGAACAATTTATGACACAGAGTCTAAAATGCATTGTGGCTAATTAATGACTTTTTTGTGGTTTGACATACATAATACATTAGCGTTGTGATAGCTTCTCCTCAGATCCTACTGAATCATCTCTCTCTCTCTCTCTCAAATTTCAATGCATGTAAGTGGCTGAAAGAATAGAAACTCCATTTTCTCTTCTTTTTTGTAACAACTTCTGGTGCAAAGGTGATTTGTTACTGAACATCAAAGAACAATGGAGAGACTTGTAAGGTTGAGAGAAGATTACTACATGTGACTTTAAACTTCCAAAAATATAACATACTAGTCCAGAACTCCTAACGGTGTTATAAAGTCTATGTGCTCACAGGAAGAGAAAATATTCTCATTAATGCTAAGAAAATACTATTGCTATTTTAGCAGAGTAATTACAAGTACCAATGACTGAGTATCTCTGTGCTGGAAACTGTATGACTTTTAATGTTGAAAAGTTGATTTTATAGATGAGAAAACTGAAGCTCAGTTTAACTTTAAAGGCCACGTATATGTGTGTGTATATACATACGCATACACACATTTTGATTTTTTCTTTTTTTTTTAAATAAATATATACAGGGCTTTGTTCCTGTTCACTGGTTGGTATTGTTTTGAGAACAGGATCAATATTAGCTGCAGCCTCTGTTATTTGAGTATCTGCTAAGAGGAAGCCCTAGAGAGTAAGAGCTGTGTCACTGACTTAAAAATTCTTATAAAATAGAATTATCAAATATATAGATAGATAGATAGATAGATAGATAGAGAGATAGATAATCTCTCTTCTCCCAACCCCCTTCCACCACTAAGCCACAGTATAGTGGAGTAGTGTGAACAGAGTGACTGACAACTCACTCTCTGGAGAAGGAGACATGGCACTTTGTAAGACAGAGAGGAGAGAAAAGACCAAGGGAACATGGAAGAGAAGAGATGAAACTCCAAGGGGAAGATTTTATTCTCCTCGCTACATGCCCAGTGAGAGACGAGGGTGCGCCAAGTAGCATAGGAAGCCTCTCGATAGACTGTAAGCATCCAGTTTGTTGGAAATATCCTACTGCATTCCATGCGGATGTGCTAGGCTACAGGGTTGTTTGCAGTGGGCAATTCCAACAGTGTTTGCACTTAAATTAAAACCACAGTACTCTAGTTACATATTCCAAATAGCATTTCCTATTTCAGAAAAGTTTAAAACAACATATGGAAAACAAAAACAAAAACCCCACAATGTATCACCAACACTGAAATCAATGGCTCCCATTCCCTGGGCAAATCAATGAATGCAAAATAAAAAAGGCAATGGACTTGAGCACCAAGGGTCCTTCCAGTTGGAAAGGGTATAATTCTGTCACCAGGAGGTATTACTGTTTTTGAGGCAGAGTTCCAATGTCTCCAACATGTGCCTTACGGACCCAGAATTAATCCTTTTCCCTTCAAGGGAAGCATGACCAATGTTGCCCTGGAAGTGAGGTCCCTCCCGTCCCCCTGCGTACACTGGCAGGAGAACAGTCAATTTAAATACAGCATCCATTCCATTTACATAGCACTCTAAGGCGACAAAGTAATGAGGAGGGTAAGAGCTCTCCATTCACCATTTCATCACTTCAGAGGTCCACCACAGGAATCTATCAATGCAGATTGATTGTATACAAGCTTCTATCAATCAGACTTATACTAGGTTTGGTCCTGTACCAGAAAACCACCCTTTCTAACCATTTCTGAGAGAAACTTTATCATTATCTTTGGAAGAATGATTTCATTAGACATATAAACCTCTTCACATGATTTAATATCGTATGTGAAAAATCTCTATACTCTAAGCAAAAATCTTTCTAGAACTCCATTTTATCGGGGAGATTTTTTCTAATGAATAAGGAGAACCCAGACTTTTTTCATCCTAGCCACTGAGCTGTGGCTTTGTGAAATGGAATTTGCAATTACTAAAAAGAAAACAGCCCCAAATCCCACAACTCCTTTCACCTAATTATTCATGACATTGATCAGCACATTTATTTTTAAAAACAGATAAAGTTAGAGCAGCACTCATAGAAGAAGAAAACTTCTTGCAAACTTGCATTACTGTGGACTTGGAAGTTTCTTTTTCAGGGATTTGTACTTTGCATATGTAAATTTTAAAACCAAACAAGTATCATCACAACATACTTAAAACAAGCTTACAATGTTCAAAGCCATCTTTGCAGGTGACACTTTTCATTCTAATTCACTCATCAGGATTAATTTCTGTTTATTGTTCTTAACCATTAAAAATTAGACACTTCTAGCAATACTAAAAATAAATGTGGTAATAATGAGGGAAATAGAATGGATAAGTCCTTTAGGAGTTTTAGAAACGACTTCAGGTTTTACAAAAAAATATTAACTTTTAGTAAATCACAAGACATTGAATTTAACAGAATAGACTTTCTATTCCCCATACCAATTAAGAGTATCTTGGAAACTTCTAGAAGATAAAGAGTTCCCTTAGAGTGGCAGATTGTAAACATGGCAGTCAACAATTCCTCTTAATGCTGTGCACCATGCTGCTTCTTCCAATCAAGTGTTTCCCCTACTCTTGATTCTGGACTGGCCTTGTGACATGCTTTACTCAACAGAATGCAGTAGAGGGAACACTCCGCCAGTCCTGAGCTTAGAGCTTAAGAGGCTTCCACTTTCACTCTCGTGGAAAGTAAAGTAAGCCTAGGTTACTGAATGATGACAGGTGAGAGACAGCAACCCATTCAGGCCCCAGTCACTCCAGTTACCCCAGCTGACGCACCAAGTTTGTGAGTGAAGTTATCTCAGATTTCCCAGGCCCAGCCAAGTCACCCCAGCCAACACCACATGGATTAGAGATGCACTATCCCTGAAGAGCCCTGTTTGAATTCCTAACCTGCTCACACAATTGTAAATGATAAAATGAATGTTTTAAACCACTAAATTTGGGGACGGTTTGTCACCCTGCAAAAAGTAAGCGATACACTTATAGTTGAATTCAATGCCATGTCATTTCCATAGTTATACTGCCTTCCTTAATACTGTAAGGAATTCATATGAGTTCTACAAAAGAATCAATGAACAAAGATTTCCTTCCAGTGAGGCATCTCTAGTTGTAAGGCACAGAGAAAAAATTAACCACAGTAATAGCAACAATTTAATGTGAGTTTAAGCATGATTAGTAATTCATCAAATGAATATGGAGTGCCTACGAAGATACAGGTTGTATGCCAGGAACAGGTGACCAGCAGGTAGAACATTTTATAGCATAGAAAGGTATAAAGGCAATTATAATACAGTATACAAAACGCTATAATACAGTATACCAAATTGCTACCGCAATTATAATACAGTATACCAAACGCTATCGTAACAAAGAGTTAAAATATAGATGTGGAGATTTTTTCTAAATCTAGAAATAACTATGTTGAAGCAATATGATAAGCATCAGGAGAAAGGTAGCTACAGTGCTCATTTGTTGTAAAGATTAAATGAAGTGGTTAGCATAGCACTGAGTACATAATTATTCCACATTAAATGGTGCTGAAAAATCTCAACTATACAAAGAGTTAGAAGCATTCAAACAGGGAAAACTCATGAGTGGTTTGCAGGTTATTTGTGGATTTCATCTAACTGGCTCAATATTTTTGAGAGCCTACTCTCTGCCAGGCGTTGGGGGGTATGACAGGAGGGGCCAAGAAAGACAAATTTCTTTCCCTCAAACTACTCAATCTGGAAAACAGACACTCAGTAAGAATAATGAGAGATACAGAAGGTAGAGCAAAAGACTGTCATCTGGTCAGGAAGTGCTGTTTAATTTGAAACTTGAAGGAGGAACAGGAGTGAGCCAGGCAATGGCTGCTGGGTGAGTGTGTATGAATGTATGTGCGGGGATGGGGCAGAAGCAATGGGGGTGGGGAATTGTACCCCAGCCAGTGGCCACAGCAATCGCAAAGCCCTGCTCAAGAAACGGAAGATGTCCGTCATTGTTAGCATCAGGAAGCACAGGGAGGAGCTCCCCAGAGTAAGGCCAGTGAGGGCAGGAAGGGGAGAGATCACACAGAGGCCTCAGGAGCCAGGTCAAGTAACCTGGACTTTACCTTAAGGTCAATTGAAAGTTACTAAAGTTTTGGTAAGCATTTCAACAGGGTTGCATATTTAAAACACTTGCTGCAGTGTGGAAATAGAATCAAAACAGTCAAGAATAGATAATGGAGACAGGAGAAACCAGACTGGATGTTTTTGTAATAACTGGGAAAAATGTTGATGGTTGTTTAATTGAAGCTGTTGGCATTAAAGGTGGAGAGAACTGGGCAGTTTCAGCAGATATTTTGGATGTAGGAAAGACAAGACTTGTTGCTAATTCAATATGGGCTCAAAAAGGGGAAGAAGTCAGCAGGAAATCCCAGGTTT
>NW_006785999.1:15841-31298 GCF_000442215.2 Lipotes vexillifer
TTCGATCCTGGTTGCTTTCTTGTGGGGGCAGTGGAGAACACTGGCAGAAAAGTAACTCTGGCCAGGATGCTGACGAGGTCAGCTCTACACATACTGAGGTTGAAGGGCTCTGAAACATCCAAGGAGATGTTGTATATTGACCAGCATAAGGCAGGTTATGCTGTACCAACAAATAACTTGAAAATCTCTCTAGATGGTGACAGTGAAGTTTCTCTCATGCTCATATATGATGTCTACTGCAGGTCAACAGAGGGTTCTGCACATGGCAGTCACTCAGGCTCCAGGCTCACAGAAACTCCATCTTAGCATGGGCTTCTATGGCGGCAGAAGCAGATGAGGACACACAGAACCATGTACTGGCTCCCCAGAGCCCCTGCAGGAAGTAACTAAATGTGAAATGTTCACATTCCATTGGCCAAAGTAAGTCAAGGGACCAAGCCTGCCATCAACAACGGGGCAGGAAAAAAATCATCCTCTCCTGGGGAGGGGCAAATAATTATCAACAGTTTCTAATCAGTAATAAAGCAAACAACATAAATAGGTTTAGACCTTTAGATAAAGCTAACTGAGCTAAAGAGAAAGAGAAAAGAGAGACGTTAAACCGAATTTTTTAAAACATGCATATGATTTTGACAGGAGTAAAGAAAACCATTAACAGGATTCCAGATATTAATGCAGAAAAATGGAAAGGAAAGCACCAGCGGTGGACGAAACTTTTTCTTAGATTCTGTGTTCCTCTCTTTTACAATGAAGAGAAAGAGGCAAAAAATAAATGATTCATATGAGGGAGAAGAAAAATGAGCCAATCAAAGACTCCATGACCAAAAGAGCAGAGGGCGGACCGCCTTGGAAAGAAGGGAAGAGACAGGTTTAAGCTGGGACGGGAAGCTGAAAGAGGTCCTGAAAAGTAAACTCAATTTTAGTCCTAGAGATGAAATCTTACATAGAGAGACAAACGGGTCCCTTGGGGTCTGAGATGAGTAGAAAAGTTCACTCACTCACTATGGAAGACAAGTCAATAGCTCCCATTCACAGTCATATAAATTTTTTTCTCAAAAGTGGAGGCTGTTCTGGAGTGAAAAATGCATTGCTTCCAGACATGGGACAATATGGATTCCATTTCTGGTTAGGTCGTTAACCTGTTATTTGATCTAAGGCATTCTGTGAATCTTTTTGGCCTCACTAGTAACACAGATTCGAAGATGCTAAGCTTTATAAGGATTTTTGGACAAAAACATGAAAGATATTTGCAGAGAGATTTTACCTAGACCCACACCCTCCTTGGTCTCCTAATATCTGAGATTGACAACAGGATGCGGCCTCCAATCTACCTCCACGCGCTAATATCTGACACTCCGCCCAAAGCAAGGTCTTCGACTGTTACAACTTACAACCTGCCAAGTAGCCCCTTAACACGCTCTCAACTACAACAAGCAAGGAAATGACTCACTGGTTCAAGAACTTGCCAGGGCAGCTCTTACCAACCAAACAGCATGTGCTTTGACTTCCAGCCTTCCATACATTGAGGATTCAGCCTAGTCCTAGATTCAAAGGAAGCCTTCCCTGATTATTCTACTTGATAGTCACCTCAGTTTCCTTTTCTTCTCAACTCTCTTGTCGTTTAGCATAAACCACATCTCCATTATTCTATGAATATATATACTATAAAATGCAAATAGTGAATAATATGGACACCAACACTAATACAAACACAAACATCAATAGGTAGCAAAACTACTGAGCTTTCCTAAGGGCATCATGTATCCCCTAAGGTCCTTACCTCCTGTATTTATTACAACAAATCTACACAGCTGGAGCCAATATTCCAGCTTTACAGATGGAGAAACTAGACTGCAGAGAGTCAATTAATGTAGCCAAGGGCACAAACTATTAAGTGGTAAACGAAGTTTGCCTGGATTAAGAAGCATAGGCATTATGACTAGGCACAATTTCATAATACTGTTCACTAGTTTTCTAAATACATGTCAGTTCTTGCCATTCAACTGTACGTTCCCTGAGAGCTTTCATTATATTTTCTCCCTGTATTCCTGGGCCTTATACAGGACTCCTCCATTTAGGCAGCAATTAGAGAGTTATAATTCATTCATGGGCAGTAAGTGACATTTACATTTCCAGTTTCTTATCTGAAAAGCAACTAAAATCCAGAGGGAATTTACAGTGCTTAATGGATATGAGGTTTGGTGGTAGGGCAGACTGCATTACGGGCCCCAATTCTCCACCCCTTCCTATACCTACGCCCCTGGCCATGTGACTTTACAGTTCCTCCCACTTAAGGGGCAGAGGATAATTCCCCTCCCTTGAATTTGAGTCTGGCCATGTTTCTTGTTATGGCCCACAGAACACTACAGAAGTTATAGCACGCTAGTTGCAAGCCAAGATCAAAATAGACCTTATATGTTTCCACTTACCTTTTGCACCCATGCAACTGGCATAAGCATAGTTTCTACCACAGAGCTTCTCCTTCAGCTTGCACCCCAAAATAGCATGTGGAAATACCTGAGCCAGCCAGACCTGCAGCTTGAGCAAAGCACCCCAGCCAAGCCCAGTCAAGATCTGCCAACTCTCAGCTCACCCATAAAAATATGAGCAAGCCCAGCTGAGTTCAACCCCAGCCAATCCATAGTAGTGAGAACTAGATAAATTCCTCTTCTTTGAGGCTACTGAAATTTTCTGGTTGCTTCTTACGTAGGATCATTGTGGCAGTAGCTAAATCACATAGGTAAGCTGTATTCTTATTCACAAATATTCCTTCTTCACCCCCAGGCCTATATGGAGAATGCGTTTCTGCCCATTGTCTTGGGCATATGCAGTTTTTCAGTTGCATGTCAAGGTATGAGACATATGCCAGGACCCAGCAGAAACTATAATGTGCTAGTAATGGTTTGGTTCAGTCTCATAAGATACTGAGACCTTAATAAAATCTTGGACTTCCAGCCTGATGACATGATTAGGTAAGACTTTTGGGGTATAGTTCTTGTGAAGGGAGTGAGCATAATTTGTGTACGCGTGACTAAAAGTATATTTTGTGTGTATAAGGTAGACTATGGTAGATTATACTATTATTTGTAAACATTCACTTATCTTCACCTTTTTTATTGGTCTTACAGTGACTTCTGGCCAATGACATGTTAGAAAACCTGATATATGACCAGTTCTACCCGAAGTTTTAAGGAACTGCAGAGTTCAGCTAAGCCTCTTGGGTTTCCACCCCCTGCCATGAGAATGTGTTCCAGATAAGGGCCTTTCTCGACTTGGATTCGCTAGAAGCAAAATCTGAGACGCAGAAGGTTTATGGAGAAATGCTCTTGAAAAACACAGGCTTAAGGAAGTAAACAAAGCAAGAACAGGCAGAGGGGGACTGTGAAACTTAAAGTAGTTGCAATGGGGGCATCAGTTGGTCCTAAAGGGCTTTGGGGGCTGGGATGACCCTCCAGAGTTGTCCTAAATTAAGGCCAGGGGACCAGGTTTTGTTGCCCCTGTATCAGCCAGCCGCTGGCATAAGCCATCACCCAAGAAAAGGCACAGCCTTGGCTTGAGACAGTTCCCTACAAAAAAGGAAATTCCCAGGTGACAGATGAACCGGTGGGCCATTGGCAGCTGATATTCCAAGCAGACGTGGGTAGATATGTTGGCCCTAAATTGGCGGGCCTGGATGGAGCACTACAGTACCCACTACATGGCTGTGCCTTCAACCTGGACGCCAGGATGAAAAGTCACGTAGGGCAGGTGCACAGTCAGTCCACAGCATGGAAGGGAGCCAGGCTGTCCCAGAGTCAAGCCTCAGCTCACAGGTAATACAGGTGAGGAAAATCTGTTGTTAGAAGCCCCTGAGATTTTCAGATCGTTTGTTACCCAAGAAAAGCTAACTAAAACATTTATCAAATAACAAAAAAGAGATAAGACCACACATTTTAAAAATATTTATCTACATTTTTTAAAATATGCTTTTTAAATTCAAATGTGTGACTGCTGCCAAAATTACCCCCGAAATGATTATGCATTTGACCTGAGCTCAGCTGAGCAATTTGTTTGCAAGTTCTGCCTGGGGTCACTCATGTTATCTTAATCTTCTGACGACTTAATTGATCACTGACATGACTGACTACAAATTCTGGCTATTGACACTGTCTGTACCTGGCCTCTCATGTCAAAAAGGCTTGTCTGGGCTTCTTTACATGGTGGTCTCAGGAAGAGGGCAAGAATGGAATCTCAGTGTCTTGAGGCTGAGGCTCAGCATTCACAATCATGCCACTTCACTTTGTCCACATTTTATAGCTCAAATTCCATAGGCTAGCCCAGATTCAAAGGGAAGGGAAATAGGTTCATTGCTTAAAGCAAAAAAAAAAAAGCACGTCACTGTGCAGAGTACCAAGGACAGTATTATTGCAGCCATCTTTGCAAACAGTCTCCCACAGGGCTGATGTGTGCTTTATCTTTTTCTAAAGTTATTTTTCTCTGATGGTCAAACTTGATATATTTTAGACTTGCCTTTCCCATCCCTGGGGGTTGGGGGTGGAACACCTGCAAACAAATGTATGTAATATTTTCAATTAGAGACAACTGAAAACATTTACCCACTAGGGGTAAGTACAGAAGAGTCAATTCAAAAATATGACCCTAAAGCAAGAAAGAAAACTAAGAAAAAGAAGAGGAGAGAGATGAAAAAGAGGAGGAGGAAGAAGAAACTAACTTTAAATAACACGGGCATTTAATCCTATATAAAAGTGCAAACACCTCCCCATCATTTGATTTTATTCTCTTTGGCTTAAAAGCATACAAAATGGATGTATTTCTTACCCTATGAATTTATGATTTGGTATTAATCTATTCCGTATTCTAATCTATGTCTTAGGTAATCTGTGTGTGGGGAGGATCAAAGTGGGTGAGAAGAATGACAAAGAAATAATCAGATTATTAATAAACAGATGTAAGAATTTTTTAAAAAAATCAAGATTCAGGAGGAAAACCCCATAAGAAATTTCTAGAAAAATGACAAAAGATATTTCCAAGCAAGTCGTAATGCAAAACCATTTACAGCAACAGACAATTAAGACCCTGCTAGATTAAAAAGAAATAATGCCTATAAGTCTAGCATTTCCCATTATATGGAAATATGCCCTCCACATATAAGCATCTTCACAGAATACGTGGTTTGTTTCATGACATAACAAAACGCATATATTGAGACCCTTTTGTTATTTTTAAAAACATATTTCTACTGAGTACTAGAGAACTAACTCCACAGGGGCAATTACTGCTTAATATTAGTGAAGGCTTGTCTGGGCTTCTTTACATGGTGGTCTCACCATAACAGTTCAGTAAATTAGTACTAAATACAAACATTATATCTTTCCATTGCATATGAGAAACATTTCATTTAATGGTATGAAAAAGTGAGAAAGAGAGGACATCTTTTGACACACAAGGCTCAAATTTCCAAATTGCACAGATATACCAAGTTCTTAGTTGGTATTACTTGGCAAAAATAAAAGAAGCCCTAGTAAAGAGTCACTAAAAATAGTTGAGAAAAATGACAAACTGTCTAATATATACAAATGTAAATGCCTTTGTAGGTATAGGGGATGGATAGAGGTAAAGGAGGTACTGTCTACTATTGCATGCACCCAACTTTGGTACAACTGTGCCTTATCTGTATTCCAGAGCCTTCAGAATATTCATCAGAATTAGTAACAAGGAATGGTAATCAGCAACTTTCTGCTGCTTTACATTCACAGAAGCAGCCAACCCAACTGAGTAGCAGCCATCAGATTAGATCACTAGCTACATTGTTCGGGTTGATTTTAATTGCCTGAAAAGGGTCATTACCGACTACTGCAATGTGTTAAGTTATTTTAAAGAATAACTATTTCTATGTAAGAAATAATACTGGACTCTGATTCAGTTAGAAAGTACAAGAAAGTATTCAGCTGGGTCTTTGTCCTGGTGGCATAAAAATACTGTCCAAGTCTGATTACACTGATAAACAAACACCCTTACCTGCAGAACTCTTTAAAAGTAGTATGGAAAGTCAACACGGATTCCCAAACTGATGACCACAGAGAACCACCCAAATGTCACATCCTGGTTTATAAAATGCCAAGATTTCCATTTCCATAGCAACTTTTACATACAGGCAACTCCAAGGTAAAGAATTTCATGATATTTAAGAAGACAAATATTTGCATGGAAAAAGGTCTACGGAAGTGGAACTTTTGACTCAAAGATACTTGCAGAAATATTACATCAGTGTATGACTACGCGGAAACTAGCTCTCAGGATAGTTTTTCTTTAAATTAAAATTATAGATACATGAATCTATATATGGGATAAAACGGCATAGAGGTATACACATATTCTTGCAATCAGGCTAAAAAAATTGTGACACCAGAATAAGATCTGTTGTCTAGTTAAGAGTAATGCACCAGGAGCAATTTCCTGGTTCCGGAATCATATGACAGCTATAGGCAATGTGACCACCAGGGGAAGCTGGGTGAAGGATATACAGCACTCTGTACTATCTTTGCAACTTCCTGTGAGTATAATTATTTCAAAACAAAAAGTTTTAAAATGCAGGTTACCAAGACTCACTCCCACAGGTAACTCAGAAAGTCCTGTAAGGGCCAAGGAACTTCCATGATTTCAACAGGACAGTTCATGTTTCTAGAAAGATCATTAACTGGGAAGCAGTGAAAGAAAAGTAGAGTATATTCAGCACTATAAGAGGGGCTTTCTGTTTGAAGGATGATTGGTGAGATTGTTTAATGCCCATAAGGCTTTCCCCCATTTTTAAGTAATTAGTTATCGTTTAGGAAGAAATGCTTTTGATTTGTTGTGATGCAGTCATTTAGTTCTTTTTTTCTTATGCCAATGTTTTACTCTAATAGAATAATGAAATTTGAGAATTCCAAATTACCCCCCTCGCACTAAAATAAAACAATTACACCAAGGACCAATCCTTGGTACTGGCAACCTTTTAGCTTATGCTTTTTTTTTTTTTTTTTTTTTTTTTAAATTTTTGGTTGCGTTGTGTCTTCCATGCTGTGTATGGGCTTTCTCTAGTTGAGGTGATCGGGGGCTACTCTTCTTTGCGGAGCACAGGCTCTAGGTGCGTGGGCTTCAGTAGTTGTGGGACACAGGCTCAGTAGTTGTGGCTCACGGGCTCTAGAGCACAGGCTCAGTAGTTGTGGTGCATGCGGCATGTGGGATCTTCCCGGACCAGGGCTCGAACCTGTGTCCCCTGCATTGGGAGGCGGATTCTTAACCACTGCACCACCAAGGAAGTCCCTAGCTTATGCTTCTTTTAGGGCATAGGTCTATCAGAGAATTTTCTAAATTCAGACCATATCAAGATATTGTTGTCTGTTGATCTGTTGTCAATGAATGACTTGTCACCCGGAAACTGTGCAAGATAAAATAAAAATCTTTAAATATACACTAAAATAATTTTAAGTCCAAAAAAGGATGCCCTAATATAACTATAGTAGAATCGGAGTATCTTTCTTTCATTCCACAAATATTTACCAAAATCCTATTAAGTGTGTTCCACTCCACCCACAGACTATCAGGAAAGGCAGATATTAAACTAATGTACAGTGTTAATTAAACTCTAATCCATTCTCCCTCTAAAGAAGAACATTTTAAAACACAGGTGAGAGCAGACAGCATGGGGCTCAAATCTAGTCTGGGATGACAGTAAAGACTTCTCGGAGGAACAGATGGATGGGTATCACTGGGCAAATTGTAGGATTAAAAGTAAAGAGCTTTCCTGGCAGAAGTAACAGTGAATTGAGGGTAGACATGAGCTGAGACAGGAATGAGGGCCTTGGGGTGGAACCCATGGGTGCAGGGACCGTGAAGCCATAAGTGTTACACTGGATTGTAAGGGAAGCTGAAGACGGCGCCTGTAGTTGGAACACTCTGTACGGAGGAGAATGAGGGGAAGAAGTCTCACGTAGACAGGCTGCATCAGTAGCAGTTTTTCTCTCGGCAGTGGGTGTCCAATGACAAGATGGATTAATACAGCACCATGTGTTGGAAAGACTGGAGCAAGAAAGGGAGTGTGGGGAGGAGGGTCATTTCTTAATCTGCTGCATTTAGGTCAGAAGTGTAAAGGGAATAAAGCGCTTGAACCCTAAGCTGGTGCATAATAACCCAAAGAAAAGTTCTTGTATTTTTAATCAGTTGACTGGTTACAGAACAAAGGAAGAGGATGGTGCTAAAGACCACTGGTGTCACTTGCCTTGAAGACAATGAGAATCAAAGAAAGAAGAGATCACCTAAACTGGAACCAGCCTGGGAAGAAAAATGATCAACTCCATTTTGACAAAATAAGTCTGAAATAGTAGATATTCTAGAGATCTAAGAGACTGTAGGCGAAGCCACAGAAAGAACCCTTTGAAAGCCAGCTGCAGACTTCTGTTGAACAAGGACACTCCTGACAGGATCTTTGGTCACAGGGGTGCCCAGTCATAGGCTGCAAACTCAGCACCCCCTAAAGCACAATTCTCATGCGTGGATCAAACTCCACTGTGAGCCAGGTACTGTGATAGGAGCTGCTTTGCAGTAGCGAGTAAACCAGATGTGGTAACTGCTTACGAGATGGCTTACAGAACAGTCAACAAAGAATCAGGTAAGGAAATAGTTCCAAGTTATGATAAGGAGGAATATGATCAGAAAGTTAAGGAGGACATGAACAGAAAGAGCGTAACAGAGGTGCCCTAATTTAGAGGAGGAAGGATATGAAAGAGGGCCCTCTCTTAGTAACTGCTATTTAAACTGTGAGCTAAGAAGCAATGAACACCAGTCAGAATTTGTAATGTGTGTGCCTCTGTGTGTACGTGCGTGCACGCACGCATACACACAAGCATGTTTTGAGTGTTTGGGGGTAAAGGCTAAGGGGAGCTGCCAGGCAAAGGAACAGAAGAAGCCCTAAGGCAGGAAGGAGGTCAACAAAACCACAGACATAAAAAAAAAAAGCCTACTAAGTTCTTACTCCCAAAAGCATGGGAGGAGATGATGCTGGAGGGATAGGCAGTGTTTAAATCCTACATGGCTCTCTAGGTAATACTGAATAGTTCTGAATGCGGCAGAAAGCTACCTAACTGCTTGAAGGAGAGGAGTACTAAATTTAACTAAATTAAAAAAAAAAAAAAAGAAAAGAAAAATACTGCCCTGATTGCTGTGCAGAGAATGATTTGGGGAAAGAAGTAAGAAAGGAGGCAGGGAAGCCAGTGCAGTTGTCCCAGGAGAGAAGATGGTGACCTGGAGTAGGACGATGTGAGTGGACGTGGAGGGAAGTGGGCCAACTGAAGAAATATTTCAGAGTTAGAATCAAAAGGACACAAGATCTGAGTCGCACTAGTTCCCAAAATAAGATTTTCTGAAGTACTGCAATGATCCCAAGAATTCTTTCTCCTATTAAAAATACTACACTGTCAGGCTTATTTATCAGAAATATAATCCAAGTGCTTTCTGAATTACAGAGCTCATCTTTTAACACTGCAAAGGCATTGAAAGTCAAGAGATTTAGAAAAACAAATGGGACAAATGTGTTCTGTTTCAGAACATAGAAAATTTATAGTCTGAGTTCTAAAGGCACCTAAGATAGTGCTATGGAATTGCTGTAACTTATATAATCTATTTCTTAAAATGTCAATATGTCTGCAATAAGGAACATGCATACCTTGTGAATTATTTTATCCTACTTAATAAAACAGTCATTTTTTCCTCACTTTTTTGCAAGGCAGTTTCTTGCACAGTAAAGATTCTACAAATATTTACATTCCAAGTAGCAGAGCTGTTTGAGATGCAATAAAGTTCTGCCAGCACTTCTATTACAAAGCCTTATTTCTTGTTTACAACATGCACATAAAAAGGGGGGAAATAAAACCATACTATGGATTGAAACTTGGCATACAAAGTTTCGACAAGAAAGTACATTTCTAGTGCAGCAAGTTTTCAAAAAGCATGTTCCATAGTGTTTAGCAGATAGACTAAGCCATGGTGGGGAAGGGGAGTCGTGGGGGAGGACACTTGGGGGTGTCCTTTACAAAAACCATTTAGCACATGTGATCCGATTCTGAATTTTTTATACAAATTAGATCTGAGACTAAGATCTGTAACCCATCAATTTTAAAGCAATATTCTATCTTAAATACTCTGTGGCTCCAACATGCTAATTACTGCCAAATATCTTTGCGAACAGGGTATTATCCAAAGCATTATTATCAAGCATAAGAAAGGAAATAGTCCACCAGCATTAAGTGATTAATAAATGCTTATTAAAACCATGGGACGGGGCTTCCCTCGTGGCGCAGTGGTTGAGAGTCCGCCTGCCAATGCAGGGGTCACGGGTTCGTGCCCCAGTCCGGGAAGATCCCACATGCCACGGAGCGGCTGGGGCCGTGAGCCATGCCGCTGAGCCTGTGCGTCCGGAGCCTGTGCTCCGCAACGGGAGAGGCCACAACAGTGAGAGGCCTGCGTACCGCAAAAAAAAAAAAAAAAAATGGGACACTTCAGAGATGCCCACCTTCAAAGAGACAAAGGAACTCCCTAAGATCAGAAGCCTTATTAAAGATGGACTGGTGGTGGTCATTAAATCAGAGATGGCAAGCAAACATGCACAGCATCTATAAATCCTCCTGCCATCTGAGTATCTCCCAATGCATAAAATTAACATTATTTTACTGCTAACAACTTACTAACTGGTGACTGGAAAACACAGAACACTGAACCAGTCATACGATTCTCTGGCGGCACTGCAACAATATAGTGAACTATATATAGATCCGGCAGTTTGAAAGGGGCACTTATTATACTATTTCAGCACAGAACATATTAAGAGTTAATGAGAACTTCAAGTTGGGCACTTAAATTACATAGTTAAAACAAAGCTGGAAGATGTGTACTGAATGCATGAGAAGGAGTTAGGAACTTACAAAAGAGAAAAGACACTTTGCCAGCAGAGCGAAGAGGCTATTAGTTTGTAATAACTAGGCGTAGATGAAATGTGACAGTGATAAAATTGAACATAAATCAGCAACGGAAAGGCTGCAGCTTGTTGTCCGCAGCTAATCTTCTGCTCCAGTTGAAACTGCTCAGCACTTTGGTCCTTTTGCTGCCATTTTAAGGAACACTTGGGCTACCCAGTTGTGGTGTGGAGGATATTTAAAAATTAGAGTTCTCCTGGAGAAATGAACTTAATGCCTTCATGTCTTCCGGCTGACCTTAATGACATCCAGACAGCAAGTAGGACATGGGGCTGAATGTTATTGTCTGAGGCAGCCACTGCCTGAATCTATTCCCCTGCAGATCAATTAGCCATTCAGCGCCTCCGATATCCCGTCTTTAGATAGGAGGGCCACACATATGTATTCAACCTCACCTTTCATGTAAAAAAAAAAAATGTGCAGCAATTTGCTCTATGTCCCTGGTGGATATGGATCTTTTCCAGGGTCCTCAAACCACATGTTGACTCACAACTGACTTCAAGCAAGCATCCAAAGATCAGCAATTCCTGAGGCCACTATTTTTATAATTGGCACAGTCTTTCCATTAAGGAGGCTGAACCACATCAGACATCTTTTATGAAAAACAACATTTACAAGAACCTATCTTACTGTACTCAGTAACTGGCACATATTAGGCATTTTGCTAACGTTGCTCAAATGGGTATGAATATTAACCGGCAGACAACTTCCTCCCTAGTACCATGGCTCACAAAGGGTTAAAACCACAGACGCAGATACCAGGTTACAGCAGCCAAAGTCCTATGACTGTTAGTAAACAGAGCTAACAAGGCAAAAGTAACACATTTGACTTCAATATTGAGAGGCAATAGCTCTTTCAAAGGCAATTACTCCTCCTTTCAATCTCTGAAGGGCTCTGCATCATTGTTCTGATTAATTCCTGTTTTTAATCTATTAACAGATCAGAATTCTTTTTCAACTGGTGTGATATTCATCTCTGTGGGGAGATGGGAAACAGACGGGGGCAGACAGAAACCACAGCACGTACAGTGTTCCTACTTTTTTTCCCCAGTTATTCTTGCTAAATCATTTTTAAATTATTTCTAGATTTACCTACTCACTGTATGAGCTGGGGTTTCTGACCTCCCTCCTGCCCATGACACAACTCCTGTCTGTTGCTTTCTCTAGCTGTTTCCCCACATCTTGGTTTGAGATGAACAGGCTGGCCACCCCTTTCCCAGAACTCTGTCTGTTCCCCTTCCTTCGGCTCAGAACGGAGATTTCCTGTCCTCCCCACACCGGTCACCGTTTGTTATTAAATCATTCCTCTGGGCGCACCTCCCTGCTGTAAATCAATAGGCAAATGCAATACAGGAAAGGACACAAGGACTGGTGAGCCGTGCGGAGCTTTGCACAAGCAGAGCCCAGAAGCTGTTCATTTCAAACAAACCAAAAAGAAAAAAGAAAAAAAATCCCCCAAGGTGCTGTGATTTGGAGTGCCCAGTTGGCACTTCCTGGTTTTCTGATCTCGACCTCTCAACATTCTGGTACCTGCTTGGTTAGCTTTGCAGGGCTCCTTAGAGAACGGAGAAGCAGCCAAGAACAGGGGCCGATCTCCATTAAACTGGATCACAGCCCATCAGAGAAAACCTGTCAAATAAATGCAACGGGGCATTCCATCCAAGACTGCAGATTTGAAAGTGGAAAGAATGCATCTCGGAAAACTTGATCGCTAATGGAAGCATCCTCCACCCTGGCATCCTTAGAGCTGGAGGCCAGGAAGGGGGTTTCTGGCAAAAAATAATCTCATTTCCACCCTCTGCAGCATGCACCTGGGATTCTTCCTCTGCACCCTTAGAGTGAACAACTTTTTTTTTTTTTTCCCAACTTTCCCTGGCCAAATCCACTGAGATAAGGACAAGCCAGGGGAACCCACCTCGCATTACCCCACGCTCCTGCCGAGGATGCGGAGTCTTCCCATCAGGAAACCAATCCTCTACCGAGAAGGAGGAAAATAATCTCCCCCAAGCAAAACAGCCAGGAGAGGCAGCTTTTATTCTCGACCCATCGAGTGTATTTCCCCGTAAACAAACTTTGGGGCTGAGGAGCCGTGAAGCCAGGGCGGAAAGTTTGCCCCAGCAGATGGCTCATCCCAGTACCCGGGCCGGCGAGAGGAGCCGGGCATGCCCAACCTACCTGGTCCCTGCAGCTAGCTCACCAGGTGCCAGTTCCGCCGGCCGGTCAGTCGCCGATCGCCGGGGCTCGCTGGGCCGCCGTGCGCGCCCGCGCGAGACGCCGCCGCCGCAGCCTCCCGGTCCGCGCCGTTCCCGGCCGAGCCCGCGGCGCCCGCCCGCCAGCCGCCGCCGCCGCTGCTGGCGCCAAGCGAGCGCTGTCTGCGTTTCCGCCGCTCCAGCGCGGGCACGGGAGAAAGAGGAGAGGGGCGGGAGGGAGGGGCGGGGAGCGCGGCGGAGCAGCCAACGGGGTCCCGCGCCTCGCGCCGCCCGCGTCCCCCCCGCCAACCCACGCTTCCGCGCCCCTGCGCCCGGCAGCACCCCGCGTCTCCCTGCGCTCAGGCAGCGTGCGCCCACGTGCGTTCGGCCTCCGCAGGGCTCTGGGCGCGGCTCCAGAGGGGGGCGGCGGTCAGTGTATCACCGCTGGGTGGCCTTGTGCGCGTACAGTCGGGCGCCGGGAGCACGCGTTAAAGGTAGGAGTTCCACTTCTAGGAAAGCCTCCTACAGCTGCCCTCCCACAAGTGCGCAAAGATGGGCAATTTTAATATTAAAGCCTATATTTATTAAGGGCCCCCTACGTACCAGGTAGCGGATTGCGCAATTTAAGTGAATTAGTTCTTGGTTGTCCCCAGAGCACCCCTGGGTCTATTATTACTCCCTGATTTAGTGATGAGGAAATTGACTTGCCTAAGGCTGAAATGAGTAAGTTATGAGAATAATCACTAATTTTTTTGTCTTTTTACAAGGACCCTATAAGGTAGATCTTATCGCCTTTATTGTCTTAAATACATACAGACAGTGGTTGGACAACATAGGCTTGAATGAAAGCCTGCTAATTAAAAGAACAGCTAATCAAAGTATAGTGGAGACATAGGATGGAATATAATGCAGCCGCCTACAGAGAGGGAGGTACATCTACTAGTATTGGCATGAAATGACCTTCAAGAGGTATTACTAGGAGGAAGATGTTTCAGGAAAAGTATTTAAAGTTTTTTGCTTATATACATGTGCGCATGCATGTTTATGCATTCACCATTTCTAGAAGGATGACCCAGGATATTGTTAACAATAGTCCTTGTGAATAAAACTGAAATTGGGGCTGAATTTTATAACTCCTTGACATTGTTTTTAAAGTGTAGCATAAATTTACTTTCTCTTTATAGAAAAAAAAAATCTACCCCTGTTTGTTTAATTAGACTTAAGTGTTTCCAGCCCTGTCCCCTCTTCTCTCCTTTCCTCTCTCTGATTCCTACTGTCAGCGGGACACAACCGCTCATCAAGGGCAGCAGCCAGGGCCAAAAAGACCTGAGAGGGCTTTTAAGGGAAATAGCTGTTTCGCTCCTCTTTCTCATTTTTGCTTATTTCTCCCAGGAATAAGTGCTCCTGTTCAGTCCCCTGCAACTCAGAATGGAATTTGAACTTTTGGAAAACTCTCCTTCAGGGGGCTTAAAAGGTAACAGGTAGAAAACCCAGGTCAGTAGGATGCAGAGCACTGCTGCCTACAATGAAGCCCACATGCAGGGCCCCAGTCCTTCTTGCTGGCGGAAAGAAACTGCTTCAAAGGGTCCAGTGAGGTGGGGTTTCCCCCAGAACTATTTCGGCAGTGATGTCTCCTTTCCCCTTGAGCACACAGCAGGGTCCTGGGATACACTGGGTAACTTTGTCTGGTCTTGGCCACTTTTATCCTATCTCTCACTTTATCAGGAAAACTGTTCTTCCCTGTCAAAGTAATGGCTGGATTAAAAAAAAAAAAAAAGATGGGGTTATTTATGTTTCAAAAGAGGGGAGGCAAGGATAGATGGAGCTCACTACTATAAATAAAAATAATGTGCTTTTTCCTGTGAGAATTAAATTGCAGTAAATTTGGGCTCCTTAAGGTCTCTCTACTTAGCAAAAGAAAAAAATAGAACAGGTACAGAACTGTGGTTTATGGTCGTTTCAGTTGTTATTGGTTACTGTAAATAATCTTTGTGCTTGCAATCTGGCAATGTGTTGGCAAACCCCCTGAGTGTGACAAAATGTTTTATTGGGTAGAACTGGTGTATTCTGGAAGGAACCGAGAAAACTTTCCATGCAAATTATGCTCATGCCTTGCACCTAGCAGGTGCAATTACTGCCAGGCCCACATCTGTCACAGGAGTGCCTCTTCTCTTAATATTTTCAAGTCGATGTCTCATAATGCATTTTCTTTTCTAATACATACATAAACATAGGCCCTATGTAATGGGAAGGGAAAGA
>NW_006785999.1:31549-37996 GCF_000442215.2 Lipotes vexillifer
GGAAAGAGTATTTTTATCAAGGAGGAGGAGCTGTCCCCAGGCAGCAAAATGACGGGAAAAAGGAGAGAAGTTGTTTTCAATTAGAGGGAGAGAAATCTAAACCCGAACCCCCCACTGCCTGTCTCCAAATAATTAGTCATTTCCAAGCTCAGATTACGTTCGTTGCCTGTGCTGGTGAAAGCTGATTAGCTCTGGAAAGGAGTTTAATGAAATTTCAAATCTATGGTCGCAGCAGAAGGGAGGACATCCTAAATTTGCAGGAGTAATGATGACCATTTCGTGTGAGCCAGTTTCATAGTCAGAAGAGGTAAGAGGTGTATAAATATATGTATATAAGGAGATATGCATCATTTTATTTCCTCCCTTTGCTCAAAATGTAAAGCATAATGTGAGTCAACTGAAGACCTGATATTTACCAGAAGTTGATACACAAGAGCAGGTTTAAATAAAATTTCCATCCAATTTCTGGGCCGGAAGCCCAGGAAATTAAAAAAAAGAAAAATTAAAGGCACATGTGGGTCTTCTCAGTGTGAATGCCGGATGGAGTTTTTATTGAATTTGGCCTCAACTGATTGTAGCATTATAAGCAATTCTGCAGTTAAGTTTTAGCAGCCATTTAGATGGTAAATCCTTTTTTTAGGGTATTATAACTAAGAATAATAACTTCCTTTTTATATGGCACCTTTTATAACAAAGCACTTTAAAGTGTGAGATCATCTTCCCATTATTAAGATACCCCATCTGTGTTGGAATAGAAAAGCTATTTCATGCCAGACACCACATAATAGTTATTTGTTTGCCTGTTTCTTGTGTAGCAGAAGGAAATGAAGAAAAATATCTACTAAACCCACAGACTGACATTCTTCGGTAAACGTATAAATTGGAATGTAGCCAAGTTACTAAGTTAAACATACCCATTTCTATAAAAAGAGGTGAGGAGTCTTTTAGTGTCCATGGGTGGAAACATAAGTCCTATGGACTTTGCCATGTTACTGTCCCCAAGTACATATCTAGATGTAGAGATTATATTACTGAGGACACAGAATTGTCGTCTCTAGTGCTGGGGTGGGTGGTTCTGAGAGGTTCCTTGAGTCAGGCTAAAGAACAGTAGTAAGTTTTCAGCATCCCAACTGGAGTAAAAATTAAAGTTGTTACAGTAACTGGATAACAGAGGCAAAAACTCTTCCATGAAACTTTCACCTTAAATGTTTGTCCATTGAATACCCTTATTCAAGCAAGTTCTCCATTTTTCTGGTAACAGGGTCAAGCTGGAGGATTCTGGAAACTTGAATGCATGTAAAATGCTCAGCACTGTGCCTGGAACTTTAGCTCTGGGTGTTAATCAAATATAACTAATTAAAGTATCTTACTCACTTGTTTTCTTCTCCAAAGGTGATTGCCAAACTTTCTGTCTGTAATAGTTCTGCTGTCATTCTCTTTATGTCACAGAACATATCCCTGTGTGACCCTACTTTTTACATGTTTTTTGTTGCCAGAATCCCTCACTAGAATGCAAGCTGCATGAAAGTGTGGTCTTTTATTTGTTTGTTTACTGTGGCATTCACAGCCCCCAGCACATATCTGACCCACACATGATTCAGATTCTGTAAATGTTCGTTTAATGATTGAAAGAGTTTCCAGTGTGCCAGGCATTGTACTCGTTGCTTATACCCAGTACTTTGCAACCCTTAAAACAACCCCAGGAGGTAACTATTGTTTTACTGTCTTTTACAGATGAAGGAACTAAGACACATAAAAGTGAACTCATGTATTTGGAAGCTCTCGGTTTGAAGATTACACAAGCTGTAAGTAGCAAGGCTTGGCCTCGAATTGTGGGGTCCAGTGCCAGACTCTCTGCTTTCTGTGCATCCCTGTGAGTTTAAGTCGACTTTGCTACCCATCCAGTCCAACACTTGTAAAACTTTAATATGCCTGCAACTGGGAATCTGGTTAAAATGCAGATTCTGACTTAGCAGGTCTGGGGTGAGGCCTGAGACTCTGCATTTCTACCAAGCTCCCAAACGATGCATGGAGCTGCTGGTCCAGAGACCAGACTTCGAAGAGCTAGGTTTTCACGTTAACATATAATCCAGTTGGCCCATCCCAAATTTTAGGGATGGAAATTAATGGAGGTCAAAAAGCAATATTGGAATTACTTAAATAGCTATGAAATCATAGAGTTTGACTTAGAATTATTTCTTCTAGGTTTACAGTGACTAGTCCAAAGTAAAATCTCAACGAATATTAATTTCCTATACAGAAGAAGAAACTGAGGCACAGAAAGGTTATGTAACTTTTCCCAGTTCACTGGTGGCAGAGCTGAGATAGTAACCACCTGATACCTGTGCTCTTTTTGATCAGAAAGCGCTGATGCCTCTTGATCAGTTTTGTTTTGTTTTGTTTTTTGTTTTTTGCAGTACGCGGGCCTCTCACTGTTGTGGCCTCTCCCGTTGCGGAGCACAGGCTCCGGACCCGCAGGCTTAGCGGCCATGGCTCATGGGCCTAGCCGCTCAGCGGCATGTGGGATCTTCCCAGACCGGAGCACGAACCCATGTCCCCTGCATCGACAGGCAGACTCTCAATCACTGTGCCACCAGGGAACCCCGGATCAGTTTTTTAAAAGTAGATTTCATGGAAATTTGAAATGGCAACAGACTGACAAGGTTAAGAGAGTTGGTAAAGAGGGTGTGCACAGATGTACCTAGCGGTTGCACTTTCGTAGGGATGAGGTTGTTGCACCCTGAGGAAGAAATGAGGGCACCTGAAGTTCAGAGCTCCTGAATTGAAAACCTATTACACAGCACGCTGAACACTGCTACATATAAGAGCCCTTCCCCCTAATGTATGTTACTATACACAAGCAATGTAAGTTTCCCATTTAGTAACTCTATTTATGGGTTTTTTTCCCCAATATTAATGGGAATAACACTGTCTTTCGTATTTAAATATGATCATGTTTTGAAAAAGAGGTATGTATGTATGTCACTTCATTGAAAATATGGGCTTTTGTACAAAGTAACTTGCCTTTATTAATTTACCTCATCATTTTTTTTACTGTGGGTTTTAATAAGTATTTTATTGGTTTGTCTGTCTAAAATGTTTTCCCCAAGACTGCCAATATTTCCTGGAATAAAAATGAAGATATTTTTCATACGCTGAAATGCAGAAAAACATCCTTTACGTATTTATATTTTCATTCTGCTCATATTATTATGATGCAAATTTTTCTACAGTAATAAATATATTGATGTTAAAACTGGGCTTCTGCTCTATGTGTATCTTTGACATGCTTATATATCTAAAATATCTTAGCTGATACAGTGAGACAAAGGGCGTTTTTCTAAACTTAAGGTGAAATAAATTTCTTCACAGGGGTGTTTGAGAATGAAAAACAAAAACTGTTTCTTTATGAATAGAGGATGACTGTTATTAGGCGGAAAAGTATCTTGGATGAGGGATAAAGAATGAAAACAAAGATTGTTTTAGTCAGCTCTGCCTCCTAGAACAAATTACCATAGACTGGCTGGCCTACACCACAAACATTTATTTCTCATACTTCTGGAGGCTGGAAATCCAAGATGAGGGTGCCAGCATGGTTGGGTTCTGGTAAAAGCCCTCTTACTGGTTTGTAGATGGTGGCTTCTTTTTGTATCCTCACATGGCAGAGAGCAGACAGAGAGAAAGAGGTGGGGGAGGAGAGAGAGTGTGTGTTTTCTGGTCTCTTCTTATAAGGGCACAAATCCCATTCATGAGTCCTCCACCCTCATGATCTAAGTACTTCCCAAAGGCTCTGCCTTTTAATATTGTCAAGTTTTTAATATAATAGCCAGTTATTTTACCAGCAAAAGTGAGTTTATGCAGAAATAGAGGAATTGCACTTCGGGATACCCGGACTATGGTGGATCATAGGCAAATCCAGGGAACAAGGAAGGGGAACCTGCTTTAATAAGGAATTGTTTTTTGTGTGTGGGGGGGAGGTGGTTTGGAAGGGGCTGTAATAACCAAAGAGTCCACTGGAGGAAGCTGGGAGTACAAAGTATGGAGGCTTCTCATTGGTTGAGCTGCTGCGGTCTGATGGGCTGGGCTGTCTAAGGGCAGAGTTACATTTTCTCCTCCCTGCTAGATAGTAAAGTAGACAACCCCTTCCTCCCTGAGATGTAGGCATGTGTCTTCCTATTTGTAGTAAATGACCATGCGTGGCAGGCATGAGAGCTCCCCCTATAAACCTGCACAGACTTCAATTTTAGCTGAGGTTTTTTTAATTCATTCCACAGTACTGTCACATTGGGGGTTAGGATTTCAACATATGAATTTTGGGGGGACACAAACATTCAGTCCATACGAACAACACAAAGTAAGTTGAGGTAAATCTATGCTAGGTAGAAACCATCGTACAGAAGACCAAGAGACAAGAAAGAACAAGTTTGTGTTGATTTAGTTGCTATCATCAGCTCCTAATGAGCTTACAGGGTAGTTTGGTGAATAGTATTTTGACAACATTTATAGGCATCTGTATGAAGTGGGTCTTTTAGGCTCTGGAAAAAGAAATGTAAGAAATTGTTTTACATTTCAGCCAGTTCACCCCAGTGTAGTGCTTTTTCTTTAATAACTTAATGTAACATTAAGTTTTCTATTTCCACTATTTACTAATAATTGGGCAGTGTCTTGGAGAAGGAATAATTTCCACACCTAGTCACAAATGGCCAAAACGCAAGGAAACCTTTCCTTCCTCCAGAGTTTGGAGGAAAAGCAGCTGATTTCTAAGGTTCTGATGACCACTTTTGGACCTCTCACAGGGTCCAACACACAGCATGCATTAAAATGTTCACTGAATGAACGTGTGTCAAGTGGTAAATTTCTAAAATTCTTTTTGATTACATGCCATTTATTTTGATCACCTACTTTCAGTTTTTTTTCATTTTTGTCAATATGATTAAAGGAAAGAGATTTTTCTCATTGAAATGCACACACTTCATTATGCTAAAACATCCTTTCGAGAAACTGACAACTAGAATCCTTTATTCTAGTGGATTTGACACTTTTACCTCACGTTAGAATCACTTGGGGGAGTTAAAAAAATCTGGGTGCCCTGGTTTTACCTCTTCCTGATTAGTTCGGAATCTCTGGGATGCAATACCCAGTATTTTTTAACTGCCCATGTAATTCTAGTATGCAGATAAGTTTGAGAAGCATTGTGGGTTGAAATGTGTCCCCTCAAAAGAGATGTTGAAGTCCTAACCCCAGGTACCTGTGAATGTGACTTTATTTGGAAATCAGTCTTTTGTAGATGGAATTAGTTAAATTAAGGGAAGGTTTTACAGAATTGGAGTGGGCCCTAATCCAATGACTGGTGTCCTTTTATAAGGAGAGGGAATTTGGACATACGGAGAGAGGAGAATGCCCTGAAAAAACACAGAGAGAGGCACAGAGGGAAGACAGCCATGCAAGGTGGAGGCTGAGGCTGGCATTGTTCAGCTGTAAGCCAAGAAACACCAAGGATTTCCAGAAATCTCAAGAAGCCAGAAGAGAAGCATGGAACAGTTGCTCCCTCTGAGCCGCCAAGAAGGAACCCATCCTGTGGATACCTTGACTTTGCACAGCTGGCCTGAACTGTGAGAGAGTAAATTTTTATTGTTTTAAGCTACTGAGGGGGACTTCCCTGGTGGCACAGTGGTTAAGAATCTGCCTGCCAATGCAGGGGACACGAGTTGGAGGCCTGGTCCAGAAAGGTCCCACATTGCTGGGGAGCAACTAAGTCCATGAGCCCCAACTACTGAGCCTGCGCTCTAGAGCCCGCGAGCCACAACTACTGAGCCCACACGCCTACAGCCCATGCTCCACAACAAGAGAAGCCACCGCAATGAGAAGCCCACCCACCACAATGAAGAGTAGCCCCCACTCACTGCAACTGGAGAAAGCCCGCGTGCAACAAAGACCCAATGCAGCCAAAAATAAATAAATTTATTTTTTTAAAAAATAGCTACTGAGGTTATAATAATTTGTTACTGCAGCCCTAGCAAGTGAATACAGTGCTTCTTAGCGGATCCAAGGAGTAGGCTGGCTAGCAGTTTGTAATTCCTCCTTTTCATCTCATTTAGTCAACTAGCTGAATTGGTGGGTGGGTTCTAAATTAATGGCCATTTTCACTGACTATGCCAGAACAAATATTCTGCCTCCTTCCATTCCTCCCTCTGCCCCACCTCGGTCATTAAGCCAGTCAGAAAAATTCAAAGCACTTATTCGGATGAAATATTTCTTTGGGTCATTATAGTTTTAAGGATTAGACCTTGCCACTTGTTAGTTCAAGTATTTGTTTGCTTACATTCTTTCTATCATGATCCATAAAATACTGTGTCACATTACGCCAGTATTTTCTCTTTTAGGCAAGTTCAATTGCTGCAGGATTCAATCACTATAATCAAAACTTTTTTTTTTTTTTTTTTTTTT
>NW_006785999.1:38315-50927 GCF_000442215.2 Lipotes vexillifer
TTTTTTTTTTTTTTTTTTTTTCAGTACGTGGGCCTCTCACTGCCGTGGCCTCTCCCATTGCGGAAAACAGGCTCCGGACGCGCAGGCTCAGCGGCCATGGCTCACGGGCCTAGCCACTCCGGGGCATGTGGTATCCTCCCGGACCAGGGCACGAACCCGCGTCCCCTGCATCGGCAGGCGGACTCTCAACTACTGCGCCACCAGGGAAGCCCCTAAAACATTTTAATACTTGAAAACAATGAAAGGAAGAGGTGACTTTCTTTCTCTTCACTCTTTCTGTCAAGGTGATAACTTCCCAACTATATTTTCCCATAAAACAATCTCTTCCAATTGTTTCTTCAGTATTTATGAAATGTTCCTACACTACAAACTATTTTAAAAATAAGGTTCAAAGAGACTTTAGATGACTCTTAATCATTTTCAAACTATTATCACAATTATCACAATCGCTGGGAAGACAAGTATAGGCATGATTTGGACATGGATGCAAACAACCTAGTAATCAAAAGCTGAGGAAGCAGCCCTCTTCCCAGTGAAGCCATTTTAGACGATAAAATAAGTAACTGCAGTGTGATTCTCCAGTTGACAAGGATATTCTGGTTATAGCATGAATGTGTGTGAAACTTCAGAGCAGGTCTAGAAGTAATCCCCAATATGACTGTTGTGTATCTGACACCCCAGCTAACACAAATCAGACCCACAAATGCAGATGTGCCAATACGAAAGCATCGGGAAGGTTATCAAGTGAGGTGTTTTTTGACAGTTAAAATCACAAAACAGAGGTAACCTAACAATTAAGGGTTAGTGAGTCACATGAATAGAAATACCACTGGTGGAGAGAGAGGGCTTCTAACTTCTGTTAGCAAAGGTTGCTAGTTTCTAGAAATAAGCATTACTGGTATTTTGGCTAGTCCTGTTTTGACCACTAGGCAAATTTCTTTGGGGCTATTTCTGGCTTTTACATCCTCAGGATTCTTAGCAGGGAAAACACACATAATAAAAGGAAGGTGGTGGATTACAATACTACTACCCAGATGATTGGAGAGGAAAGATCTCTCCCCCTATGGACAGCCAGTATTTTATACATAACTAATGGTGGGCGACATAATTTGTGGCATAATTTCAGTGTGAAATGAAAATGTGGGACCCCTTGTTCGAAACACAGGAAAAAAGTGTTGTCTATAAATGTAGCTTTTTTCTTTTTCCCACAGTTGATCTCTCTTGAGTTGTCGTGATGTTCTTTATTTTCTGTTTAATGTCATTCTAAATAAAGGAGAATTAAAAATGTTAATTTTTAGCATGAATTTTACCATGCATATTTATGTTGTGCAATGCCAGTTTTAAATGCAAATATAAGAGCATTTAACTCATATGTGGTATCACCGAAATTATACAATTTGTGTTTTGTAGCTTTTACATGCATATGTATTTTGTTCTTCCCAGAACAATGGAAAGGCTGGACAAAGCTAACTCAGCTGTTGTTATTTTATCTGATATGCAAAACTCTCTATTTTCTGCTTATTGATGAATGAGGAAGGATTGAAAGAAAAGGATGCGTGGGTTGCTTTATCTTTCACTTTCCTCCTGTGCCATAATTTTCACATTTGTGAAAATTGTCTAGTACAGGGAATAATAGCAAATAAGAAAGGATAGTGTTCTTTGGTTGTTAGGATTTCTCAGAATGCCATTGCTCTTTTTCTGCATTGGAAGCAAATTTCTGATTCCGATGGAAAATGTGGCCTCTCAGGGCTATCAGCACCTTGCCTACTCAGTTATGGATGTAACTAGCCTACTGTTTACTTTAAGTTTGATTTTTGCTGAATTCCCAGGCATAGTGAGTGTACCAGACGTCTGTGACTATGCGCCTTCAAGAACATTTGTGATTGGCACAACAAGGACTGTCAACGCCGGGACTGCACGCATCTCCTCTGCGCAACCACATATTCTGTTGTCCAGTGGATTTCATTAACAAAACACAAGTCCAAAGACAAAATTATTAAGAATGTCAAGGCAGCCACAACATAGCGTTAAACCAAGAGCAGGGCAACCACATGGGTCACGCCACCATGAAGCCCCCTGGCAAAGCTGTTGTAAGCCTATAACTGTAGTTTTCGAATTTAACTTTGCCCTCCCACTAGCATAAAAATGTCTTGGATTTGTATGTAGGTTTTCAGGTGATAGCTAAAGACATTCAATTTAGTAGGTAACTGAGGATGTATAAAAAAATAGTACTATAATTCTTTAGCTCTTTTATCCAAATTTTGGCTCACTAAAAATCGATTACTTTTGTATAAAATAGGTAAGCACTGTGTCCCTGAGTATATTTCATCCCCTTTCCCCTCCCTCCCTTCTTCCCTTCCTTCCTGCCTTCTTTCCTTCCTTCCTTTCTTTCCTTTTCTTTATTTTTCCAGTGTCCTTTCTTTGATTCATGTTGGAAGTTTGCTACTGGAAACTAGCCACAATCTACATTGTGAACCTCCAAAGCTATCTAACAAGCTTCGGGCAATTAATATTTACTAGAGAACAATGTAATTCCACAAGCAGTCATACCCTCCCTCTGCTGCACACATTTCTATGCATTTCCCTCTTTTCTTAAATTAGTGTAGCCATTGATTTTGGTGTCTTTTCCTTAGGGAACAGCTTTTATACTGTGTGTTTAAAAAATGATGATAGGGTTCTTAGACATGTGGCCTTGTAATTCACTGATAGAGCCTTTGAGGGTAAATCTGCCTTTTCGGCATTGTTAATCTCTTTTTGCCACCACTCTTTTTTAGAGTTCTTGCATTTAACATTTAGATCATTAACTTTCAGTAAGAAGTGGCAGAATCTCAAAACTGGCATACGTTCCACAAAAGCAGCCTGGGGGCTACACACATTCTTCCAAGTTTTAATACCCCCAGGTGCTGCTTTTGTTGAAACCATTCCAACTCTACCCTGTATTTGGTATGCTGCCCTGTTTACCAAGAGTGCAAATCTCCTGTAAACCTTACTCTTAAAAAGGCTACCAGGATCAGAGCCAATCAAAAAAGGAACAGCCTTCATAAATATTCACAGCTCACCAGAGACTGAGCTGTAACAAGTAATGAATAGTCATAGGGAATCTCATCACTGACGGAGACCCATCAATGCAAAAACAAAACCCCATTTCCAAAAACAATATAAAGGAAGCATGTCTGTAAAATACAGGCTAAGAGTAGTATTATGAGAACAATTATTTCAATTTAGGGACGTCTCTGTTATATTCCATTCATCATTTATTTTCTCCCCCTCCCAGATTAAATATAGATTTTTAAATATAAATATCTGTTTTAAAGACCTGTTTTTCCCAATATACCATTTTCCCCCTTCTACTTGGATAACTGTCGGCAGGAAGATACATGCATTTTCTCTGTATAGCGTATCTGTTTGCTCGCAGGACTCATGGGAAAGTAGTAGGTGATTTTTAAAATGGTTTCTAGCTTGTGGTAAACATTTCATCCTGAAAACTGGAAAACCACTTGGTTCGACTACCTTTAATCTGAGAATAAAATATTTGGCCTTAAAACATGAAGCAGGTAGAGGCATATGGGCTACAATGGGTCAGGAAGTATTCTGGACATTAAATCTGGGAGAATAGGGGAAAATGTGTCTCTCCTTCCTTATTTCTCCCTTTACTGCTTGTTAAATCGAATGGTCAAAGCCTCCAACCTCCTGCATCTGTTACAATGTTTTGTAGATTAGATATTTGGAAGGCACTGTTGCTTTCTGAATCTGTCTTAAATGTGCTCTGCTCTCTGTTAGGAAACGCACGCAATTACAGATGATTTCATAGGTATGTACTATGAACAGGACACCTCTGGTTGTATGATGTACTTCCCCTCTTCACATGCATCTGCATGATTAAACTCTAAGAGAGACTGGAGGACTCCAAGTATTTTAACATATAAATGAAGTAAGTCCACAGAAACTTTCTTCATTTATCCTTTTAACAATCTTATTATCCACCTAACTCTCTCTGTTTCTTTTTTTTTTTTAATAAATTATAGTTGACTTAGAGCAAATTCATTTCACAGTCACCTCTTCCTCAACCGTCCCACACCTTAAATTCTAGAAACTTGCAACTGCCGACTAAATTAAATATAAATTCCTCAACTTTACATGATCCTTCTTGTTAGTATTCTATTAGCATTAGGATGCTTTGGGTACCAAATAATAGATACTCAAACAAAAAAGAGGAAAATGTGTTCATAGAACCAAAATCCAGAGCTAGAGTTAGCTTTAGATAACGCTAGATCCAGAGCCTTTTTTTTTTAAATAAATTTATTTATTTTATTTTTGGCTGCATTGGGTCTTCATTTCTGCACGCGGGCTTTCTCTAGTTGCATTGATCGGGGGTTACTTTTTGTTGCGGTGCGCGGGCTTCTCATTGCAGTGGTTTCTCTGGTTGTGGAGCTCGGGCTCTAGGCATGCGGGCTTCAGTAGTTGTGGCATGCGGGCTCAGTAGCTGTGGCTTGCGGGCTCTAGAGCGCAGGCTCAGTACTTGTGGCTCACAGGCTTAGTTGCTCCGCGGTATGTGGGATCTTCCCAGACCAGGGCTCGAACCCATGTCCCCTGCATTGGCAGGTGGATTCTTAACCACTGCGCCACCAGGGAGGCCCTAGATCCAGAGCCTTAAATCATCTCATCAGCTCTCTTCTCCTTTGCCTCTCTCTTCTCCTGTGCCCCTCTTATCCTTTGCATTAAATTCAGTGTCAAACCTGTTCTCACCATTTGGTGACTCCTGGCAGCTCCAGGCCTACATCCTTAATGGTTCAAGGGTATCTGAATGAGACTGCTCTTAATACCAGCAGTTCCAAAAGAAGTTCCAGAATGAAATCTCGTTGTACTCCTTGGCCTACCTTAGCTCACTTGCTTATCCTTGATCCAGTCTCTGGAACCAGAGGAGATGACGCTATGATTGATGGACTTGAGTCATAGTCCCACCCTTGGACCTAGGCATAGACCTAGGAGTAAGCCCCCCACAACCGCATGGACTGTGATACTCATAGGAAAAGTAAGATCTTGTAGACAAACAAACAGAGAGTTGAGGCTGGGCAGGAAGTAACAACAGACATCCATCAGAAGCCATAGCCTACATTTCTTATCTTCTCCTATCTCCCTAAAACAACCTGTTGCGGAGACCTCTTTGGTTTTATCAGCCACTGCACAAGGGAATGGTAGTGGAGATTCTGTACCTAGTTGGAGGTCATGAGTATCAAGCATGGTCTAGGGAGATATAGTCCTCTTCCCAAGAGACTGCAGTCAGCCATATAAGATTTTGAAGAAATCTTTCTACCAGTTCTTCGTCCAAAACCTAGTCTTGAAATCAAGTCTCATTCCCAAAGATGGCTGTCTCTAGGGAGACTGGGTCTCTGTTAAGTTAAAGGCTTAAATTTGGCCCAGAGTTCCGTGGCTGTAACCTCTCTGAGATGTTTAATTATATATTCAACATAGGTTTAATCATATACTGAACATCCCATAGCAAGGAGGGTAAGATAATTGTTCTGACACCTGGGACCTCCCAATTGCATTAAGCCACTCAGACCCTCACTGCAGTGTAGCGGTCAAATTGGCATCTCAGTACAGCCTTCTGGTTGCCTCCCCCACTGACCTATCCAAAAGCCATTTATGAAAGGTATAATTCTGCTAAGCAGTGCATCCCCCAGTAGAAAATAGGATGCAAAGACATTAAAACATTAAAAATGTACCACAACTTTTATAACCTACTTTTGGCATTAACATTTTTTTTTAATATCCTGAAAGCCTCAAAAAAGGGGAGCAGCCTCTGGCCTTCTGTTTCCAACACCTTTAAAATTATCTCTCTCTTTATTGAAACTTTCCAGAAGCCACTTTCCTCTAAACCTTCATAGCAAGTTCTGAACTTCACACTGAGTCTTCATTATCTTCTGCCTTGAATTAGTGTTGTTATGTGCAAGCCTTAGATAGTAGTAACCTTTTGAGTTCAAGGCCTATTTATACCTTGCCTATGTGATATTTATATTTTTTTATGATGGGCTTGTTTAAGCCTTACAATATTGTCACAATTACCTGGAGGACAGGACCTTCGTTCTATTCATTTATGTATCTACTAAGAGCCTGGCACAGGATTCTGTGTACAAGGTTGGTACATAATTCATATTTGTTAGAATAGCATGAATCTTTTAGTCTGCATTTGTCTTTAAACTGTCTGTGTCTTGTGTGTATCTTGATGGTCTGGATTGCAGTTGGTAGTGAAATCCGTATTTTGCTTTGCTCCTGTGAATTTATAAAGGGTTGCCCCTCTGAGTAGTTCTTATCAACACTCCTAACTCTCAGGCAGACAGAACTGACCACTTATCTTTGGCTCATTCCACATATCTTTCACTCCACCATACATATGCTTGTATCATGTTACGTTTCTTAGTTTATGTGCCTGTCACATTTCCTTATTCTGTGAGCCCTTCAAAAGACAAGAGCTATTTTTTTCCCCATTTTTTTTATCTCCCGTGCCTAGATCATAAATTTTGGTCTATAAGTATTTTTCATATTATATAAATGGAACGACGTATTGAAACTAAGATAATTAAGACAGTTCCTCTAGAGGAGGATGGACTCTGGTGTAAAAGTTAATCTTCACAATGATAACACTTCATTCATAACAAATTGCCCCAAGATTTGGTGGCTTAAAATAGCAATCATTTATTCATGCTCATGTGTCTGTGGTTTGGTGATCTAGCTGTGCTGCCAAGTGTGGGTCTGCCTGGTCTACGCTCCTCACCACAAATTGGGCTCAGTCTTTAACCACGTGTTGACGCTGGAGGCCTGGCGGGAGATGCAGGAAATTACCCATCACCTTCTCATGGTGATGGCAGAAATGCAAGGGAGCAAGCCCTACCGCTTAAATATTTCAAGCCTTTGCTTGCATCATGATGTGAATATCAAGTTGATAATAATAAGCAACAAAGATATATTGTACAGCACAGGCAAATATAGCCATTATTTTGTAAGAACTTTAAATGGAGTATAATATATAAAAATATTGAATCACTGTGTTGTACACCTGAAACTAATGCAATATTATAAAGAATCTATACTTCAGTTAAAAAACAATAATATTGAGTTGGTAAAAAAAATCCGAATGGCTAAGCCTAAAGTCAATGGGTGGGTAAGTATACTTTGAGTGTATGAGAACTGAAAAATCTTGGAGCAAAGGGCATACATAGGTGCAGGCAGGGGTGGAGAATTGTGGCCAACATTTCCATCTGGCATATCAGGTTATAAAGAAGATTCGTGAAAGAAATAGCAATCCTAGAGTTGGATAGTTTCACTTAGCCATTGCTGTTCTGGGATTTATTTGTGGTCAGCAGCCAAGATACCCAAGGATGATTCTACTTTAAATCATATTTGAAGATCCCCTGAGTTGATGCTTATGAGTTGTCTTTTTACTGCATTTACAATATAAATTGTATACACTTAAGGATATCAAAATGTTGCTGTGCTATGCTTACTAAATCTAAGGTTAGTTTCTTTCATGACTAGATTGTCCTTATTATGACACTCATTTTTAACAGCCCCCCGCCAAGTAAGTTGCCTCCTTAATAATCCACTAACAATCCTGACCCTCCCTTCAGAGAGGCTGTGTTATTTAACTGCCTTCTTCCCCATAATCAAGTCAGACTCCATGAACAGTTAAGGATTTTTTTTTTGAGTCTGTAAATGAATATGATTTAATACAAGTTGATGCAATAGTTTTAAGGTTTAATATTTTGCACCCTCTGCTGGGGGAAAAACAAAGAGAATTACAGCAGATGTGGAAAAGTAAGTGATTTAGGACATGAAGTGAAAGCCTTAGATTAGAAGACCACATGGCCCATAAAAGTCTTTCATTTAGCAGTTAGTTTGAGAATAGGATTCTGTAACTCTCCTTGCATAAACAATATATGATGAAATTTAAATTCATGAACATTAACCTGAAAATATCCAAGCTTACAATTTATTGGATGCAGAGATCTGAAAAATTCCTTTAAAGCCTTCCATATAGATGGATTTTGGAATATATTTAGGTTAAATCCCATTGATAACCCAAAATATCAAGAAACAAATACTAAATATCTGAAAAACTGAGACTTAAATTAAATGGTACTTTCTATTAAGAAAGCCACAAGCTAGTAATTTTCTGTTCTGCATTCCACAAAAGAGGTTGTCAGCTTATGCAGTACTTGAATTATAAGGAAACAAATAACTTTTTGTTTCACAAGTAAATTTAAATGCCATAACCTCTTAACAGTGCATTACTGAGAATGATACAGACATTATCCACTGGCATACACTTTCATTTAAAGGTCTCCACATAAGGGCAGAGACAGCCTAAAATTTCTTCAAGTTAGGTTCAAACATAATATAAATCTGAATTCCATAATGCCTTTCATAAGATGGAAGAAAGTAGCTATATCTAAAACATTCTTCAGCTCTTATTCATAACAGGTGAACAGTTTCATCAGAGAGAAATGATCACTTAGAATGACAAATGTTTTTTTTTTTGGACAAATGTTTTAAATGGAAGGATATGAGATTCAAGTAGATCTTCTTTCTAAACCCTTATACCTGTACAAACATCTGTGTGACTGCCTAAGTTTATGTTGAATGCCCTAGGACATTGAGAGTGGTCAGCCTTATCCATTTCCCACACGTTTATAATCCACTGTTGAAAGAATATTTCAGCTGACACAGCTGTCTCAGTAGCCTCTGGAGCAACAGAAACCTGATATTTTCTAATCCCAGGTTATTTTTTAGGTCATCAATTCTATTCCCAAACATCTGACAGACCCTGGTGTTCTTAATTAGAATGGTGGCACATCTATTGATCATTATCTTTATGACTTCAATTTTCTCAACTTGTAACAAGTTCAGAAGCAGGTTTTTGCAGACCTTGTCTGTTGCTCTCTGAATCACATCTACTAGCACTTACTAAGCCAGTCTGACATCATTTGATAAGTAAAACACAGATCCTCAGATGGTAAATCAAAAATAGAATGGTTTACCTCCAGGGAAGGGGCCTCGAGGGTAAAATGGTAAATTCTGATCTCAATTTTTCTTTCTCTCTTGCTCTTGCTCTTTTGCTCGCACTCTCTCTCGGTTCTCTCTCCATTTCTCTTTCTCTTTCTTTGCCTTTTTCATAAAGCCACACACAAAATCATATATCAAAATGTAAAATAGGAATATGAATAAAATTACATGTCCATATTTTGTTGCTAATCTTTAAATGGTACAGGAGACATACATGTGTCCTTTATAAATAGAGCCTTTCTGAACTGTGCCATGTACGGGAGTACAGGGAAAAGCCATAAAGGTCATTTAATGGTATTTTCCACAGGTTGCTGTTATGTGAAGACTTCATATAATCTGGCCTTTCCTTTCCAGCTTTGTCTTCCATGTTTCACAATGTATGCTGTTTTAGTAGACCCTGTGCCTTTAATAGCATTTTCAAAATGCTACCCTTGTCCATTTATTTATGTGTTAGGACCTGTCCAGGCTCTCTTCCCTCCTCATTTCTACTACTTCACATTATCTCCAGCTCCTGTAAAATAATGATAAAAATTATTTTTCAAAAATGTCGACATAAAGTGATTTTTTTTCCTAAGGCTAGGACTAATCTAATTAATTATTTAATTCAGTTCAATTAATTAATTACTTTTGTCACATATATGTCCTTTTTAACACAGATTTGGATTGAGCTGATTAACCTTTATGCTTCTGGATCCAGATTCCCCATTGCAGTTTTCTCCTGGGGTAAAGGGGGGATACTTTCCATACAATAACAATGATTGTGTTGATTTCCCAGTCTTATTTTCTTACCACGTAGAGAAAGATCTTAGGTTAGAGTTTGTCTTATCTTCATTCTTGCACCTGTCATGCTCTCCCTGAACACTTGCAGTCCCTGTGTAAGGACTCTTTCAGTTGCAAGTAACAGACAACACAATCAAACTACCTTAAGATTAACGAAAAGAACTTATTTATTCGTGATGTAGCAGGGAATGAAACAGGGTAGTTCTCAGAATGAAAGGAAGAGGTCTAAGGCCTTAGGGACTAGAAACGAAGTCTCAGTGCTTCCCAGATACTGTTTGTATGTATGCCATCCATCTCTGCATCTCTCTGTGGGCCTCTTCCTCCACCTCAGCAAAGCTCTTTCCACGTAGGGAGCATCATGACTGCCATAGGCAGCAATTTCAAAACCAGCAAATTCTCTCATTGCCTGGTTATCTGGGGAAGGCATCTGATTGGCCCTGCTTTGATTCACCTGCTCACCTCTTGGACCAATCACAGTTGCCTGGCCTTGGAAAACTATTAGTTTGAATCATATGTGATTTCTGTTTCTATAGGTTCAAAATAGTCAAGTATAGGCAGTTTCTTTTGGTTCAACTGAGGATCAGGCCTCAGTCACATGCCACCCTTGGGGCCAGGTGGTCTTTTACTATGACCTGAAGAAGGATGCAAAAATGGACAGAGAGCTGAGATATCAGTTACTAAATAGTTCTAATAAAATATTTTATATATTCAATAACTTAAGGCCAATAATATAATCTTTATTATATGAGAACTTAAACCATGAAAATACACCTGGAGCGACAAAAATCTGATCTTTTCAAATTTGAAGTGATTTAGCAGGTCCTAAGTTCTATTTCCAAGCATCTAAATGGTTCTGGTATTCTTAATTAGAATGATAGAGGCAGTTGTAGATTCATATATATACTAAAGTGAATTTTACTTTTAATTATCATGTTTCCTATGCTAAGTTTCTTAACATATATCGCATTTCATACCCAATTCCCAAGTAATTGAGGACCATATGCTGAAATGTTTCATGTCTTCTTACACGAAGCCACTATTCTGTATTAGAAGATGAGTGCTTATTGATTTAGGATCCTACAAACGGAGATATTTCAAAAGTCTTTTAAACAGCCCATAGATATGAGACTAATATGATTCTTCTGGACTTTGCATACAATTGTTTATATTTAAACCTGATGAAATACTAATATCCACCCATTTTGGACCGACCAAAGTGGCAATTTCATGTGGTTCAAACTATTAATCCATGAAAGAAGTTATTCTAAATCATGCAGATGGACTTCGTACAATTTGAAATTCAGTATCATTCTTGGCCTAGGTCTAAAGTAGTATGGGAGAATCCCTCTCAGATGTGGCTTACCTCATGTTTTTCACAGCTGTTAAAAATTATCGTTCGTACATGTATAGTTATATATGTACCCAAGTATAACTATAAGTGGACAAAGGATAATTTTCCAGTGCAGCTTAGATATGGGTATGAGATCACGACAGAGCTCCTGAAGGGAACAGAAGCCACGCCAGTTTTGTTCACTGTTTTGTCCTCAACGCCTAATACAGAACCTGTGACAAAGTAGGCATTTAGTATGGTAATATTAACTGAATGAAGATAAATATATGTAAATGTTTGAATGCACTGTGAAGACAGGCTTAGGATGAAAAAAACATATGCCCTAAGTATATGGAAAAATAAATTCGTTAGGTACCTGACATTTTACTGATGGCTTTGGTGAATACATTGTGAGATGACACACCAGGAATGAGATGCTATATGTGAGGACAATAACAAGAGAAGACTAGTGAAGAACATTCCACACACACACAAAAAAAAGTACGTACAAAGGTCCTGAGATGGGAAGGAAGTTAAAAAAATCAAGATGTAGTGAATGGAGCCCGAAGTGGCTGGAGTGGAGAGCAGGGAAGTTGGGAGAACAACTTGTTAAGGATAAGGATTAGATTTGTTTTTACCAAGAAGATCTTTCTTTCTCTTCCTTGATTCTTCTTTATTTTCTAATCCGTGTTCGAAGAGGCAGTTGGTAGACACAGCGTCCTTGGGCCTCTTGCTCTCCTATGTGTCTGACTGGCTCTGCTAAAGCTACAAGCTTTTACAGCCCTTCTCAGGTATTTCTCGGGGTTATTTATTCAGCCAGTAACCTTGAGCGACCAGGTTACATCTTGTGTGGACAAAGCGCAGGCTTGCTTACGGTTCGCTATAAGAACGATGGTTCCCCAACCTCAGCGTTCTCAACTACGACACAGACCCACTGTGTGTGCAGCATCAAACACATTGCCTCTCCACACCCACCCCAGGACTTGGGAGCCGGGGTGACAGCGTGCTGCTGCCTGTGCTGTGTGTAATAAAGTCATTCGTCTCTGACCCACGAATCTTGTGTCTTAGCATCCATGAACAGTCACAGGGTCACAATAGGTTGTAAGTAGTGTAAACATCAATTCCCAGACCTGACACTGTATTTATTAACTCCTCAGCAATTTGGGGGAAATAATAGAAAAGATAAGACTTTGCCTTTTAAAGAGTTTAAGCTAGAGATTTGACTGAATACAGTCACATTAACTTTTAGTGTGATTTTTAATAAGGAAGAACATATGAGAATATTATTAATGTTTGGTTACCATCTGTGACTAGGTGCAAAAATATCATTTGATTACTTTCATAGGGATAATAATATATTATTTTGTAAAAAAAAGAATTTCGGGCTTCCCTGGTGGCGCAGTGGTTGAGAGTCCGCCTGCCGATGCAGGGGACACGGG
>NW_006785999.1:51304-60893 GCF_000442215.2 Lipotes vexillifer
AAAAAAAAAAAAAAAAAAAAAAGAATTCCTATTCTATGTGAGTGGATTTTCATCTTGAATGTATAGTGTTGAAATATAAGTAAACACTTAGTTATGTTGTATACCACTGGGGAAGCTTTCTCTATTTTGCCTAAGTATCTGTACCATAAATATATTTTTTCTAAGATACTCCAATTTCTATAGTTTCGATTTATTTTTCATAATAATGATATATTAAAATACATAGATATCTAAGGACTATTTCAATAATATGAAATATTGTAGATTATGACATTTTATTTTTTTAAAGTTGTCATTTTTAATAAGTTATGTTGAACTCTCGAAAATTCTCTGAGACTCAAACTGTAAGGGAATGAGCATTTTATTTAGGTCATTGCAACAGGAAAAACTCTCAAAGGAAGTAAGTATCTCCTCAAACCTGGGGAATAAGAGGGACTTTTCAGGGGAAGGGAGCAAAAGCAGCAAGACAGTTGCTGAAAATTTGGTGGGTTTTAGTGAGGCAAGTGCTTCTGTGGTGCTTGAAAGGAGAGGATATTTATGTGTGTGTGTGTGTATGATTTGGCCCATTATCAGTCCTTCACATCCTGTTCTTAGAATTTTTTGACTTAAAGAAGAAGTTTAGAAAGAGGCAATTTGTGGGCTTCCCTGGTGGCGCAGTGGTTACGAGTCCGCCTGCCAATGCAGGAGACATGGGTTCAATCCCTGGTCTGGGAGAATCCCACATGCCGCGGAGCAACTAAGCCCATGTGCCACAACTACTGAGCCTGAGCTCTAGAGCCTGCAAGCCACAACGAGAGAAGCCACCACAGTGAGAAGCTCGCTCGCCACAACTACAGAAAGCCCGAACGCAGCAACGAATACACAATGCAGCCAGAATAATAATAATAATAAATAATAAAAGAAAGCCAACTCCCTTGCTAATGTGAATACAAATATATGTTTAAAAAAAAGAAAAAAGAAAGAGGCAATTTGTTTATTAATATGAAATCATAATCATTGAGCTAATTTTTTCCAAAATATTCACTTCTGTTTAAGATTCTTTGGAAAACTGACTAAAGGACCAACATCTTTTTCTTAACTGTATCCCTAAATATTACAGATGTTGTCACCAGATTGCCAGTAAACTTATTTTAAAAATAAATGAAACTTCTAGACAAATGTAGTTATTTAATATTCTGCAATATAGGTTTTGAACCTCCCCTTGTGAAATCTTACATGAATGAACAATTCACTGATTAACTGTGGAACAGTGATTTATTCTACCTCAAAGTTAGAGTCTAAATATAATCATTTCATTACTGGTAACAAATCACCTTAAGAGCAGTTACAGTTAGAATATTTCCTCACATCTGGAATGAAATGTTGAATGTAACTTTCAGTTCTATCTCCCTTTATCATGCTGCAATGAACCTGAAGGTTAATTTACTTCCCATCTGCCTTTATTTCTTACTCTATGGATCTTATGCTTTTTTTCCTTTTTTCTTTCATGAGTTTATTCTCTATTCCAACCTCGCCCCCTTTTTTTCCACTTATGATCCTTTAGTGTGATGTCTTTCAGTAAGATATCACACTAAAGGATAATGCTTTCATTAGCATAATGTAAACACACCCTCTTCCAATTAGTCAGCGGATTTTTGTAATTTGAATTTTTTATTTTTATTTTTTGCGGTACGCGGGCCTCTCACTGTTGTGGCTTCTCCCGTTGCGGAGCACAGGCTCCGGACGCACAGGGTCAGCGGCCATGGCTCACGGGCCCAGCCGCTCTGCGGCATGTGGGATCTTTCCGGACCGGGGCACGAACCCGTGTCCCCTGCATCGGCAGGCGAACTCTCAACCACTGCGCCACCAGGGAAGCCCTGTAATTTGAATTTTTTGAAGCAACGTTTTGCTTAATTTTCTCCTATAGATGAATAGCACTTTGAAAGTTATAAAAAACAAATACTGCTGGTCATGATACTCGCATAACTTAGGCATATTTTTCTGATAATGGAGCTATTATTACTTTTTCCTCCCTTTAGACTTTGTCAGTATTAACTAGCACATGACACAATAACATCTGCATCTAAATCTATTCAAGGATAGAGGTAATTTAATAACATCACTTAAATTTCAATCAGAGTTATGATCAATGAAGAAAAACTTGGATAGTCTGATGGGATGTGTGCTGGGTTTATATGGCAGTTTAGTCATCCTCTATCAAATTGTAGGTGGTATAGTACAGTGCTAAAGGACATAGTTTTGTGATCAGTAACACCTGGTCACTCTAGCCTTAACTGCTTAATTCCTGGATCTGTGAACTTGGGCAAACATCTAAGACTCATTTTCTCATCTTTAAAATGGGAACTATAACCTTGATCAGAGTGACTGTAATGATAGATATTAATTGCTTAATAAATTTTATTTCTCTATTATTACTATTACTGATACTAATGCAGAGCCACTATAACATGCATATTTACTGGCCAATCTCAGATGCCTGTTTTGAAGCAGCAGGTCAATTATTTAGTATCTACATATCACGCACACAATGCTTTAATTACTGTATTTAAACCCTAATAATAGGTCTAAATAGATATGTTATCTTGGCCTCAGTTTAGATTACTGGGGCATATGGATGATGAACTTTGACATTTTAAGTCATTCATCTTAATGTATCAAATATTTTCAAACTTTTAAAGAAATCTTTTATTGTGCAGTTTTATTTTTGTTGTTCTATTACTTTTCTTCAAACCTGACATTATTGCCTTACAATAATATGTAAGTTACTAGCATTTTGTTACCACATTTATGAGGAAAAGAGTTCATAATCTTACTTTTTACAGTTTATGTTTTCCTCCTAGTTTCAAGTATTGCATGATTATAAAATGTTTTCTTCATGTTTAAAAGCTGAATACATAATGAAGGTGGCAACATAGAGTCATGGGAAAAGTCTATAAATTGCAGTTGGAATCTTAGAATCACAGCCTACTTTCTCTGCTCATTGGTCATGAGGTCTTGGACTAGTTATTTATACTGAAAAAATATCAGTTTCTTTGTTTATAACCTGAGGACAGTAATATACCCGTAGGTTTACAGTGAAGATTTAAGGAAGAAAAAAATAATATTGTAAATAGTAGAACATATATAGATGTAAATTGTTACCATGAAAGTGACTCAAATCCCAGCAACTTAAAATTTCTGGTAAAAAACAGAAAATAACAAGTATTGCTGAGGATGTACAGAAATTAGAACCCTTGTTCTCTGTTGGTGGGAGTGTAAAATGGTCCAGCTGCTGTGGAAAACAGTACAGTGGTTTCTAAAAAAAATTAAACGGAATTACCCTATGATCCAGCAGTTTCACTTCTGGGTGTATACCTGAAATAACTGGAAGCAGGGTCTCAAAGAGGTATTTGTACATTCGTGTTCATAGAAGCACTATTTGTAATAGCCAAAAGGTGGAAGCAACCAAAGTGTCCATTAACAAATGAATGGATAAACCAAGTTGAATATATAAGTACAATGGAATGTTAGTCAGCCTTAAAAATGAAAGAAATCCTGACACATGTTACAACATAGATGAACCCTGAGGATATTACGCTAAGTGAAATAAACCGGTCACAAAAAGATAAATACTGTTTGATTCCACTTATGTGAGGTACCTAAAGTAGTCAAATTTATAGAGACATAAAGTAGAATAGAGTTTTCTAGGGACCTGGGGGAGGGGACAGTGGGGAGACATTCTTTAATGGGTACAGTGTTTCAGTTTTTCAACTGAAAAGAGTTCTAGGGATTGCTTGCATAGTGTTTCAGTTTTTCAACTGAAAAGAGTTCTAGGGATTGATTGCATAGCGGTGTGATTGTATAACAATGTGAATGTACTTAATGTTGCTGAACTGTACACTTACAGACGGGGAAGATGGTAAATTTTTTGTTATGTGCATTTTACCACAGTTTTCTTAAAAAGGTCAAATTGTTTTTGTCTGAGCATCCTAAAGTTGAATAGCATAGTATTTAAGCAAATAGTAAAGTATTTATTGTATCTAAGCATAGCGCTGACAGGAGTATCAGAAAAGCTTGTTGGATGACTTAGCCCGGCCTGTACCGAACTCTGGAGTAAGTAACCCTAAACTTGAGTTACTGCATCCATGAACTGGGGGATCAATGCATCTACTTCAGTACTGCTATTTTGATGTTTAAAAGAGATATTGTTCTTAAAGCACAGCAGGGTATCTGTACTCATTTGCTAGGGCTGTCATAACAAAATAGCATAGACTGGGAGACTTAAAAAAACAGAACTTTTTTTTTTTCCCCTCAGAGTTCTAAAGTCTAGAAGTCCAAGATCAAGGTGGTGGCAGGTTTGTTGTTTTCTAAGGCCTTTCTCCTTATAGATGCTGCCTTCTTGCTGTGTCCTCATATGGTCTTTCTTCTGTGCATGTGTCTGTGTTCAGATTTCCTCTTTTTAAAAAGATATGGGTCATAGTGAATTAGGGCCCACCCTAAGTACCTCATTTAACTTAATTACTTCTTGAAAGACCTTATCTCCAGATATGGTTACATTCTGAGGTACTGGGAGTCAGGGCTTCAACATAAGAATGTGAGGGAGTTACAGTTCAGCCCATAACAGTATCTCATACATTGTAAGTGTAGAATAAATGTAAACTGGTGTGTATTTGTTATTTTCATAGATAGGTGCTTTTAGTGTGCATATAAAATATGATATTCTCATAATTTGTATGTTTTGAAAATGAAATGTGATATGGACAAGGTTATTCATTCAGCAAAATGTGACTCATCAATCAATTGAATAGACAAGGGCTTACAATGGAAATTAAAACATGGCTCATAATATTTACGTAGCACTCTACATTTTATGCTGTTCTTTTACATATTGTCCTATTTAATGCTCATAAAACCTTGTAAGGAAGATGTGGGCCTATGTTTTATATGTTTAATATTATGTATTTCTTTCTATTGCATCTGTTTCTAGGAATGAATTGTAATGGTTTTAAAATGATACCCATCATATCATTTAAAAATAGAAGTAAGTGAGGCAATCTTGGCAATAATCCAAGGGTGAAAACATACACAAAATACTGAGAAATCTGGATTCAGAGGACAAAATAAACACATGTCTCTAATATTCCCTTCTGTTCCAAATCCCTTCAAATAAGAGAAAGAATATGTTTATATATGTATGTGTGTATACATATATATGTTTATATATATACACACATATATACATATAGCCTGTTCTGCTCCTTTCTCCAAATTGCCAAGGGCAGACTCTTGTAATCATGGTCAGCTTCTCAACTGCAGTGTGATAGCAGACAATATGTATGTGAGGAAAACTCAGGCAAGGGAAGAGAAACACTCGAGCTGGGGGTGGGGGGTTGGGGGGAAGAGTTAGCAGAGGATTCAGGAATGCTTAATTAAGTTGTATCAGAGCCATCGGGGGGGATTAGCATCCTAACCTCAACAACAGGCTGGAAAAGTAACCTATTCAAGACCTTAATTTTTTTTAAAGAAACTCTTGTGAAATAATAATAATACATTTCCTGAATATCAGAATGGGCACCACTACAGAGGAAATGAAGGAGCAAGAAGAGGAAGCCCAGGGATTTTCGGAAAATATGTGGCAAAAGTCAAAAGAGATGGAAAGCAAGGACTACAAGGTAATAGGAATGAGAGGAGGCATCTAGAAGTTTCAATAAGATGAAGAGAGGATGAAAGAAAGTAATGGAAAAATTTCTCAATGGGCAGCTAATAAGATGAATGAAACAAAAAATATTCATTTTTCAGCCACTCTAGTGAAAGTCTAGGATTTCAAGGATTAAAAAAGGCAGACAGGGCTTCCCTGGTGGCGCAGTGGTTGAGAGTCCGCCTGCCGATGCAGGGGACGCGGGTTCGTGCCCCGGTCTGGGAGGATCCCACATGCCACGGAGCGGCTGGGCCCGTGAGCCATGGCCACTGAGCCTGCGCGTCCGGAGCCTGTGCTCCGCAACGGAAGAGGCCACAGCAGTGAGAGGCCCGCATACTGCAAAAAAAAAAAAAAAAAAAAAAAGGCAAACAATGAGAAAAAAACACTACAGTGTAAAACAAATTTCCTACAAGTAAATGAAAATGCAGATGAAATCAGGGTTATTTTCAATAACAGTGAATATAAGAGAACAATAAGAAGAAAATAATTTAAAATTCAGAATTTCCTCTGGATTCAAGTGTACAATAATTTTTATCATGGAAGGACTCTGAATTTTATTATGTCTTTGAAAGAATTACTCAAGGATATGTACCAGCAGTAAATACAAACATACATACATAGAAAGATAAAGAAAGAAAGAAAGAGGGAGGGAGGGAGGAAGGAAGGGAAACTAGAAGCTTGGTTATAAAAAATTGTGGTAGGCAAAGAACCTAGTAGAAACTTCCTTATAGTTAAATCTAAAACATATTGCTGCACAGGAAAAAAAAATTATGTACGTGTGAACATGAAAGTCTGAGTTAGCAAAAGAAGAAAAGACAGAAATAAATGGAAATAGGAAGGATACGGTGGACATAAATTGTATGGAAGAGATTTAAAAATAGGTGAATTCTATCTTGCCAAAATACATGAGTTTCCAGACAATATTTTGAGGAAAAAAAGGGCCAAGACTACAGGTATGAAATCGTGATGTAGGGCTTATGCTGTTTGTTTGAAGAGACACTACCCGGAAGTATGACCCCTGGGCATATCGAATATTTTAAGCTGAAGGAGTTTGAGAAAGTGGGAGAAGTAGGAAGTTTACTCTGACCTTTCCCCCCACCCTTCTCCCTTGAAACAGGTCATAAAACTCTCATATGAGAGGTGCCCTCCGTATACCCAGAAGAATGGAGCATCTTTATCTTTGATGACAGATAGACACCAAAAAGAATCCTAATAAACAGGTATTTGCTGTTTCCCCCAGTTTACTACACTTAATTCTCATATTCTTTAAATTCATATTCCTCCACCTGCTCTTCATCAAACCTACACTCAGGTCTGTTTCTTTGGGTCTTTATTTCCTAATGAAGGCTCCCGCATCCCATAAAAATAAATGTGTGTGCTTTTTTCCCTTTTAATCTATATTTGTGAGTTTAATTTTCAGACCCAGCCAGGTACTCTAAGAGGGTCGAGGGGAACTTTTTCCCTCCCTACATGTACATTACCGTAACCCAAGGACCTCCACCACCTTCGCCTTCCAAAAAGCTTCTCCAAATTGGTTTTTTAATCTAGAGTGGAGAAAGAACCTTTAACTCATAAAATAAACACATTTTTTAAAAGGCTGTTAGAAAGGAAAGCATTGATGATATACACCTGAAAAGAGGTGCATTTCAAAAATGCATTTGAAAACTTGAGGAATCAGAGAATTTATTCAGAAGTTAGGGGGTAGTTTTACACTGAAAATCTATAAAGGAGTCCTGGTATTTTTCAAGTGAGTAAATCACTGACGTCTGTTTTTGTTCGTTAAGTTTTCAACTCATAGGACATGAAGTTCTCCTATATGTGGAATTCTTTTAATTATAAGGAGAAAGGTCTCATCCAAATACGTTTTCCTAGTTGACTCAGGTAGTAGCAAGCCTGTACAATGGCTATATGAGGAATAAATTGAAAAGTCATTCAGAGATTTGCCCCTAAACCACAATAGGCTAAAGTAAGTTAATTTCTATAAATGATTCAAAAATCAGATGTTATTACATGATATAAATTACATTGTATAAATGATTTCAGAGCACAGAAACAACTAAATGTCTAGTACTGGGATGACTGGATAAGTTTCAATGTATCCATACCATAAAATAATATGAAGACATTTTACAAGGAGATGGCCTTATATATACAGACATAGACGAATGTCCAAGACTTAATATTTAGATTAAAAGTCAATGAAAGGGGGCTTCCCTGGTGGCGCAGTGGTTGAGAGTCTGCCTGCCGTTGCAGGGGACGCAGGTTCGTGTCCCGGTCCGGGAGGATCCCACATGCCACGGAGAGGCTTGGGCCTGTAAAGCCATGGCCGCTGAGGCTGCGCATCCGGAGCCTGTGCTCCGCAACGGAAGAGGCCACAACAGTGAGAGGCCCGCAGCAGCAAAAAAAAAAAAGTTACTTTATCTTTTGTATGGATGTGGCAGGACTTAGTGAACCAATTCATTATCATAGGACTTTTTGCAGTATATCTCTCTGAGCATTTTTTATAGCAAATTCCTAGAAATGAAATTTCGTGGTCAGAACTCATACATCTAAGGCTTTTGATAGATCTCTTGGAACTGCCTTCCAGAAAGTTTTTACCATGCCAGTTTAATAAGCAGGCTATTTTCATTTACCCCAGATAAAACTAGGTAATTAAAATAAATTTTATTATTAAAGGTTCCCAAAATGATGGGTGCAAAATGATATCCTTCTGCTTCTCAGATTTCACCATTTAGTGCCAGCTGAAGTGCCTAACAGAATACGTAATACTCTGGGAAAATTTTTACTGTAAAAAGCAAGTTTTCAAACTTTCAAAGTATCCACTTAGAAGTAGGTCATTCGGGAAGAATACCTGAGTACCAGTTATGTTCTAGTTATAACCCAGATAACAACTGAAGTAACTCACTCTGTCCTTTGAGATGCAAATAAAATTAGTTCAAATCTACCTTGCTGTCCCCAGGAAGTATAATATTCCCTCTGAGATGTCTGAAGGTCAAGGAGCATAAGTTTCATGGTTACCCTGTACTCTGATTTCTTGCTCCATCCACATGTTACCCCATCTAGCATTGCTCCTGTGGAGTCCTACTCCCATCCCTGCAGTATTGACAGAACAGGCACCATGCTTCTGACACCATCCTTGCAGTTCACTACTGTGTGGAACGGGGACACTGTGGGTGGGAACTAGAGAGTTTGTACCCCAATTCTACCCAGCAAGTGACATTTATAAATTATGAATTTACGAAGTGAATAGAAGTTAAATATTAGCCATCCTCATTCTTAAAGTCATTTAGCTAGCATGCTGGGCACGTCTCATTGCCCTGCTTTCTCTTAAAGGCCAGTACCTGTTGATGTGCTTCTTGGTGCCTGCATCCTTTTCTCTCTATCTTTCAGTCTCATTTCTTCTGTTTTTCCTCACTCACCTCTCCCACCAACCCAAACTCTCTTAATTTCTTATGTAGAACAATTTAATGATCACTTTTTTTTTTTTTTTTTTTTGGCAGTACGTGGGCCTCTCACTGTTGTGGCCTCTCCCGTTGCGGAGCACGGGCTCCGGACGCACAGACTCAGTGGCCATGGCTCACGCGCCTAGCCACTTCGCAGCATATGGGATCTTCCCGGATCGGGGCATGAACCCGTGTCCCCTGCACCGGCAGGCGGACTCTCAACCACTGCGCCACCAGGGAAGCCCAATGATCACTTTTTTTAACCTCAAAGCCATCCAGCCAGAACCCAGGAGACTTCACCTTCATAAGTAATTGTGCCCATTCAGGAATGTTTCTGGATGAAGACAGTTTTCTCCCAGATAGGCATGTTAGCAGCAGCACTTAAAAGAACACAGTCAGCCCCCTCACTGTTTCAAAGATACCGTGGTGGGAAGGTGTGGTCATGCCAAGCAGAACAAAGCTGATTCCT
>NW_006785999.1:60911-119493 GCF_000442215.2 Lipotes vexillifer
TTTCCTGGCCTCATTTGGGGCCCAGATATTCTTGCAAGGCCACTGTCCATCTGCTGATTGAACTACATTTTGCTGTCCCACATGCAGGGTCATGGTCAGTACTAACTACCTCCTAAAAACCATTCTTGACTCCTTATGATGCCAGAGAACGTCTACGCCAAGAAAATATTGAGTTCATCCAACTTGAGTTCTGTCTTTATCGTATTTAGCATTCAGAATGAGTATCTATTATTTAGGATACTTTTTCAGTGACAAACCTGACTCAAATTACCTTAAGAAAAAAAAAAAAGAGAATTTATGATAAATGTCTTGGTAAGCCCAGTGGTCGGATTGACTTCCTCTCTCTCTCTTTCCTTGGAAAATGGAGTGCTATAGAAGGGGTAAGAGCAGCTGACTGTAAGAGATAAACGCTACACAGATTCAGGCAGTGTGGTATTATGGAAACAGTCCTGATTTGGCATTTAAAACTCTGGGTACTAATTCTAGCTTTGGCTCAAGCTAGCAGTAGGTCCTTAAGGACCTTTCTTAATTCCTAGATTTTTCCAGGACTTGTGTTCCTCATCATCCAGTAGTTCACCACACAGTTCATTGGAATTACCTGTGGAGTTTATGCAAAGCAGGTGCTTGAGCTGTAGGGCAAATCCATTGAATCACTATCTCAGAGGAAAGAGTTCCAGACACTGGGAACACTGTGATGATGCTTATATGCTATCAAATTTTGAAACACAGAAATAGTCCATCTTTTGGGGGAGTTTCCAGATATAAAATTTATGAAACTAGGAAGTTGCAGAAGGACCAGATCCAGCTACATAATATTTTGTAAGTTCATTATAAAAAAAAACAATATCATTATAAACAGTTCAAAAGGGTCATATATTGAGGTTAGACTTTGTTTCTCTGAGATAAAGTAAAATGGACTTTCTAAAAGATTACAGAGAAAGCTTCCAAACATACAGGGTACATGGCATGCATGCACCTTTCACAGATAATCGACCAACAAAAAGATGAATCTGGAACTTGTGGGAAAAGAAAAGATAGTGATGACTCAATTAATTACACATAGACTTCACGGTAAGCACTATGGGAATTTTGGTGACAAAACACAATATAAATGCAGAAATGATAATATGACTTACTAGGTATAAGGAAGAGACAAGGTAGGTCTCAATACTCACAGCAGTGGTCACGACGCTTCTCATTGCAGCAGGATTCTTGTGGCCTTTTGTACTCAGCCTAATAACAGTAATTTAAAGATAATCACACTGTGACCCATGTCGGATCCTTCTTGGTTCTAGATGACTCCATTAATGGAAGCTTCTCTTCCTACATTGATTGAAAGTGAAGTTGGAATAACTTTATCTCCTGGTTGTCTGTTTAGGCAGAAAAATCCTATGATAGTTTTTTTTGTTTTTTTTTTTTTCGGTACGCGGGCCTCTCACTGTTGTGGCCCCTCCCGTTGCAGAGCACAGGCTCCAGACGCACAGGCTCAGGGGCCATGGCTCACGGGCCCAGCTGCTCCACGGCATGTGGGATCTTCCCGGACCGGGGCATGAACCCGTGTCCCCTGCATCAGCAGGCGGACTCTCAACCACCATGCCACCAGGGAAGCCCCCTATAATACTTTTTATCCTGAATTGGATAATTCATTTTAGGAGGGGCAAATAAACCTTTTATCCTGTGTGAAGATTTACACTTTATATTAGTTCAAGGCTCTTTGAGTTACAGATAAGAAGCATCCAACTCAAATAAGCTTATGAAGAAAAGAAAGAAGAGAAGAAAGGAAGGAAGGAAAGAAGGAAGAAAGGGAGAAAGAAAGAAAGAAAAAAGGAGAAGCAAAGAAAAAGAAAAGAAAGAAAAAGGAAAAAGAAAGGAAACAGGAGGGTGTATCGTATTGGGTAACATGATTGTCACGTCTCAGGACCTGCTTTAAATCAGCGTGTCCCAGAGTTCAAATGCTGTTATTAAGACTTTGTTTCCCTATCTTGTCTCCACTTGCCTCAGCGTCATCATCGTTTAGGCCATCTCCATTGGGCAGCCAGATGATGACAGGCAACTCAAATAATTATTGCTATCAAAGTAATAATACTTTAATGTTTCATTAAGTATCTACTATGTTATAAGTACTCTACATGTATGAACTCCTTGATCCTCAGGACTGTTCTATGAGGTAGGTCCTATTATTTCCACTTTTAGAGATGTGATGACTAAGCCATAGAGAAGATAAATAATTTACCCAAGCTAGTGAGTAGTGGAACTGGAATTATAATCCAGGCTGTCTGACACCAGAGCCCTGGTCAAACCTGGATCACTTGCTTTCAGTTTAGGGAGAGAAGATTGGATTCATGTTAATTTTATGACTGACAATGATTATTATAAAAATGGGAGTGAAGGCATGTTTTCCTCAAAGGAAGGGATGATGGAGAGACAATTCAAAAGACTAAGATGTATTTTTTTCTTCCCATAATTGAACAACACACGTAATAGAAAAATATTGCATTTGGTTGTAGGACCAATAAAAGAATTAATTAGAATTAATCTAAAAGTTGGTGAGGTCTGTGAGACAAATTAATTTTTGTGGGAGGAAGTATAATAGTCGATGAGATTGTTAGAATAAAAGCAGCAAAAATGGGAAATGAATCCACCTCAAGGTACGCGGGCCTCTCACTGCTGTGGCCTCTCCCATCGCGGAGCACAGGCTCCGGACGCGCAGGCCCAGCAGCCCCGCGGCACGTGGGATCCTCCCGGACCGGGGCACGAACCCGCATCCCCTGCATCGGCAGGCAGACTCCCAACCACTGCGCCACCAGGGAAGCCCTCAGGTAGGTTTTTGAAAGACACTTTGATTTAAAAGCATAGAACAAATACAGAGATGTTCAGGTCTTCAGAAAGATAGGATATTCCTGAATGATAAAGGAAAGTGAGAAATAATTTGAACATATTAGGTTGAAACATCTTAAATTTACTCGCTTTGTTGTTTAACCACACACACACACAGTTGACGTACACACCCTTTTTTGGTGGAAACATCAAAAGTGAATGTTTCTTTATATCAGAGTCAAAGATGATGGCATCTTTTGTATGATCAATTCCTTTTCTTCCAAAAAAGCCAATCTTTTCTTTATTCTCTGTGCCCAGATTGTTTTTTAAAAAATAGGTTCCAAATCACAAAAAAAAATCACCTGAAAATGATGAGGGGCTAAAAAGCAAAAGAAAACAAACAACATGAGAATCAAGCTACACAATTAAGCATTGGAAAAAGGGTAGGAAGGGGCACCTTTTCTCAGTGTCTGTGTTTTACCACACTTAGCTGGTTCCATAGCAAAGGCCAGCCTCTTACTGTGGTAGTAGACTTTTTATGTAGGACATATATGACAAGAGCAATCATTTTTACTTTCGCTGCTAAGCAATATTTTAGAAAACGATTTAAAGAATGGCCATAAAGAAAAATGTAAACCCTCCTCTCTCCAACAACATATTGCAGCTTATTGGTGCAATATACTAGGTGGAAACTTCTTATTTTCTGCAAATATTTTCATGTATTTTCCATCACTTTTTAGGATGGCTCCTCTCTGAATATTTTGGGTGTGATTTAATGAGAGAGTAGAGTGGCAGTAATTAGGGTGGCTTAAAGCAGAGGATTTTTTGCTGGCATGTCTGAGGAATGTTCTTGGAAATCCATCATCTTTTTGAACTCTATTGGACAACTGTACATAGTGAACGTGTGTTTTTAAAAGTGAATATAGGGCTTCCCTGGTGGCGCAGTGGTTGAGAGTCCGCCTGCCGATGCAGGGGACACGGGTTCGTGCCCCGGTCCGGGAAGATGCCACATGCCGCAGAGCGGCTGGGCCCGTGAGCCATGGCCGCTGAGCCTGCGCGTCCGGAGCCTGTGCTCCGCGACGGGAGAGGCCACAACAGTGAGAGGCCCGCGTACCGCAAAAAAAAAATAAAAAAAATTAAAAAAATAAAAGTGAACATATTCTTCTAATAAAGCATATTTTATTTGATATATTCCATAAGAAGACATTACCCAGTGTGGTTAGTCCCATCATGACTGATATTTTTCTAATTGTTACCTAAATGAGATCACATTTTAACCAGGTTCCTACTCCATTAGGGGATCTTAACCCATCTCTAGGGGGTATTTCTTCATCATTGCAATGTTGCTGTGATAAGACAGGAGAACTTGTAAGAGATTAAAAACAGTGTTTAAGGTTAGGCTGAACCTTCTCAAAGCAAAATAAAATCTGATTAGAGTACAAGCAATTTTAAAGTGTTTTTGAAACTAGATATAGATATGTACTTTCAAATAAATTAGTGAATTTGATAGAATGAAAGTATACTGAATTTTGTATATTGAGATATAGATTTTAACACTAAAAATTTGTAATATAAAATATCTCTTATGGTTTCAAAGGAAACTAGTTTCATTCACTTTTTTCTCACTTAATGATGTTGAATTCTTATAGTGCTTTCTGGAAAACTTTTCAAATTTAAACCTTTTTTCCGTATGCACCTACAAACATATTAGCATCAGAATAATATGGAAATTAATTTTATTTCTTCATTTGTTCGTTAAAAGTGTAATTTTCAAAAAAAAGTGTAATTTTCTTCAAGCTAAAAGAATTTGTTGATTCTAAATTCACCTTTGGGAAGATGGCATCATGTACTATTGGTTGTATTATACTCCACTGAAGTTTATAAGTATCTTTTCTTTCAAGTAACATTTCTGTGTTTGCTTTACCAGAAAGGATATTCTTTATTTTGTTTAATTAGTAAGATCTATCTGTCAGTAATGTGGGCAAATTAATTTATTGTGTATTATAATTTTTCCACATTGTAATCTATACAATTGACTGTGTATTTATTATTTTCTAAGGGATGACTTTTATAGTAAGTCTTCAGAAAGAATTATTTTCACTAATGTTTAATACAATACTGTGGTTATCATCTATAAAAGAAGGCAAAGATTGATACCATTTACAGTCATTGGGTGGAATTTGTACGTGTTCTGTTTGTATGTCACATTCTCTAGTATTTACCATCTGGAATTTTATTTTTGACTCTTTAAAGTTAACTTACTGAACTGAAACTGCTAACATATAGGAAGCTGAATGTCACACGCTTTGAGTATATGCTTTAAATACACAAAAACAAACATATATTTTGGAGACTGTAGTGGTTGATTATTTCCCATCCTGCCCCAAACTTTCCACTGTGTGTAGAACTACTGAAGTAATTTGGTTTTCAAATGTTGATTCTAGATCAATCCCAGGCTTCAGTAAAAATACCAAGAAAGGAGGCTGATTATAGTAAAAACTTTTGTGTTTAGTAACCTTAAAAACACATCAATATGTTAAAGTACATCAATTAGAGAATCAGCATGAAAAAATGGAAAAGTTTTATTTCAAGAAGTTTAAAGCATCCCACATACTAGAAGTTGGAGGTCTAAGTACTGTCATTACTCTTTGTTGAGCCTTTCTTTGTTTGGGAGGGAGGCAGTGATTGGAAACAAAGGCTGTGACGTCAGATATAATTAAGTTTGGGTCCTGGGTCTCTCTCCTTCTAATCTTGCATCAATTTCCTAATTTATAGAATGGAGACAATGACAGCTACTTCATAGGGTTGTTATAAGGATTAAATGACAAATATATCCAAGCCCTTAGTATACTGCCTGGCTAAAAATCAAGGAACAGTTAATGATACTACTCTTACTGGATTGTAGTTATTATTATTATTGTCTCCTGCTGGTAAGATGGTTTGTTAATCAGGCAGTCATACCATTTTGATCTCTTAAGATATAAGTAATTAGTTACCTGTGAATGTCTGGGTAAAGCTAGTAAGGATAAAGTGTATTAGTAGATTTTCATTCTGTAACCAAATTCTAAATCCCTGAACTTGCTGGGATTTTCTTAAGTGCAGAAAACAAGGAGGCGAGAGGGGAAGCATTTGTTGTTATCTCAGCCACCTGGACTGTGAAAGAATACTTCCCAACCCACCAGTAGGGATCTATGCACAGTCTTTAGAAATGAAGGACACTTGACTCCACTGAAGCACTCAAACCTATTTGTATTCTATACATGCCATGGAGACTGGGACCATATCTATTTTGTTTTCCACTGAATTCCCTGTATCTAGCCTAGAGTCCAAAATATGTATATAACAAACACTAAATATATATTTGCTGAATAAATCTATCAGAAAGGAAATTAAATCATAATGCCATTGCAAAGCTTCTTTCTTCCTCCTTCTTTCTTAACATTCTGAAAAACATTAGCTAATCTATTTTCTTGTCAGTTTTCATTCAAGTGATTGTTTTCCTCATTACAGACATGTAAACCTGTGTTCCTTGGTATTAATTACTACTGTCAAGGTAGAAAAAGGAGAGTCTACTAGAAAGATACTGGCTTACCTCACTGAATCCAAAGGGGGAAAAAAATTTGACAACAAAGGTCAATAATAGCTAATTCAACAGCTTCTTCATAATGGTTTAGATGATAGAGCCCAGTCTCTCTGTCTTTAAATTTTCAGAAAAGAGGCTCTAACCCACCTCCGATGAACTGTCTACCTTTGGACCAATCAGCTAGAGCAGGAGTTGTATCACTCATTAGTAACATGTTTGCTAAGAGTGTGCCTGTGGGTAGCTTAGCTAGTTTATAGCAACTGAAAGAGCCTGAAGACAACCCATATTTACTAGAAAGAGCTGAGCTATCTCTGGTAACAAACAGACCTAAAGTCCCAGTGACTCATACAAGTTTTCTTACTTAGGGCTCATTTCCATTGCTGATTGCCCCGGGGGCTCTGCTCTGCATTGTCCTCACTCTACCACCCAGGCTGGGAGAGCAGTCAGTACCTAACAGTTTACTGTCCAAGGTAGTAGCCTCCAGCCATATGTGGCTGTTTAACTTTAAATTGGTTAAAATGAAATAAAATAAAATATACAGCTCCTCAGACACACTATCCACATTTCTAGTACTCAGTAGCCCAATGTACTGTGGCTAATGGCTAATATATTGGACAATACAGAGAACATTTCCATCTTCGCAGAAGATTCTCCTGGACAGCGCTGATCTATTGCCAATCACTGTGGCAGACGAAAAGAGGGCTCTGAGGGTCTTGAGCTGCCAATTTAACTGCTTTAACTGAGAAGCAACATACATCACTTCTGCTCACAATAATGACCCCATCAAATTTCCTGGTCCCACCAAGCAGCAGGAGGGTCCAGGAAATGTGAGCCTTTTCTGATGGTTAGTTTCATTTGTCAATTTGACTGGGCCAAAGGATACCCAGATGTCTAGCTAAACATAATTTCTGGGTGTGTCTGTGAGGGTGTTTCCGGAAGAGATTAGCATTTAAATTGATGGACTGAGTAAACCATATGGCTCTGCCCAAGGTGGGGGGGATAATCCAGTCCATTGGGGGCCTGAATAAAACAAGAAGGCGGAGGCAGGTGGAATTGGCCCTCTGCCTGACTGCTCTAGGTAGGACACTGATCTCCCGCCCTTGGTGTTCCTGGCCCTCATGCCTTGAGTTTTGGACTGGAATCTACACCATCAGCTCTCTGGCCCTCAGGCCTTATACCATACCAGCAGCTTTCCTGGGGCTCCAGTTTGCAGAGGGCAGACCGTGGGACTTCTTTTATAGTCACATGCGTCTTTACCTTATAATATATCTTTTTCTATGTAAGTATATATGTATATCTCTATATTTTATTGATTCTGTTTCTCTGGAGAACACTGACTAATAAATTTACTATATGATTAGAAATAGAAACCAGGAGATATTTGGTGAACTAGCACGAATAACAACCACACACACCAAGAGGACTTTACTAGGTACAACAGCAAAATTTAAAACCATGTAATACTTAAAAAACATTTTTTTCCCTCAGTAAAATATGTGTGACTTCTACGTTTTTTTGTTTTGTTTCTGCAAACAGTGTTGGACATAAAAATCTTCATGTTTGATCTGGAATGGTCACACCATCCAAGAAGTTACCAAACCTTTTGTGTGTGTGTGTGTGTGTGTGTGTGTGTGTGTGTGTGTGTACATACATACATACATGTATGCACATATATGAGCAAGAAAGAGAGAAATGGGGGAGGGTGACAAGAATCTTGTGGGTTTTGTTACTTTTCTATAATTTTGCTTGAGAACAGTACCAAATGATTTGTTTCTGTTCTCAGAGTATAGCTTTCATATGATAGTAGTAGTTTGCTAAGCTAAAGACGAAAAGGTATCTGGTCCTAGGAAAACAAGCAGAACAGTGATGCTGTTGAGGAACACCTCTTACTCTCTCAAACTCTGACAGCAGCCATAGTAACAGTTATGTGCCTGGAATTATGCTAAGTCTGTTACAGAATTAAATTATTTAATATTTATCACATCAGAATTTTACAAATATAGAGTTGTTAAATAGCCAGCTGGAGATCCTAAGGCTAGTAGATGGTAGACATGAATGAAGCTGAAATCATGTCTGTTTCCCCATCTGAATTCCAAGTCCATGTACTTGATGACTGCACAATACGGTTCTTCATGGCTTCCATATGCTGTCCCTTCTAGGCACTAAGATGATAGCTATGGTTAATGAGCAAATTTTTAGAAAGTGAGATTTGCTGAAGACCTTTAATCTCCTTTTGAATAACATAGCTTACAGTTGGAACAAGAGGGCTACATGGGGTTAAGGCTGTTGATTAAGGTCACAGAGGTAGCTATTAGCAGGGGTTGGATGGAGACCCAGGCCTGATGAGCACTGTGGCTGTTTACATGTACAGGGCAAGGAAAGGATGATGCTTCTACAGCTATCTCATACATATTTTTATTCATTTATTCACACATTAATTCACTCCACAGATAGTGGAGTATATTCTAAATTTCTAGTCCTTGGGTAGGTCATACGGACATAACTCTAATCAGATGTGGTCTCTACACTTATGAGGGGTGTTATTAATTGTTGCATAAATTTAGTTCTTTAAAACTTTGAGGTATTTTCTGTCCTTCAACTTTTGAGACTTTAAAGTAAATGCTATGGGCCTAGCACTTTTTAACTCTAAAATCAGTATTTTCCCTCTATGCTCAGAAAAACATGAATGCTTCTTTAAGATGCACAGTGTCACTCCAATTTTGTTAGGCTGCTTTAACATTTTACTCTCAGCAAGACTTTTGAGATCCTCTGCCCATCTCTGTGTCATAGGGCTTTCTGGATTTGAACCACTGACACAGAAGTGATAGAATTTATATTCTGCATCTGACCTAGTTATAGTCTCCGACACCTCCTGTTTTCTCCAAAGGGTTGATTTATTATTACACAACAGATCTTTATACATTTCTTCAGTCACAAGATACGCACTGGTGGCTGTTCATGCACTTGTTGTTTGAAGACCTTGCTTTCTGAATTCTTTTAATGCTGAGCCATCTATCTTGAATGCTCAGTTTAAGCAAACGTGACTCCCTTTTGTTATCAAATACCCTATTTATAAGGGTAATTTTATGCCATTTACACAAGAAAAGCATGGCATTTGCTTTTACATAAAGAATTGCATACTGTTCTTGTGCTCTAGAGATTGTGAAAATGTACCCTATTGCTTTGGAGGATTTTCCCCTGTAAATCATTAAATCTTAATTTACTTTCTAAAATGTGATGTTATTATTTTGGCCGTATCTATTCAAAATAGATATCTGCCTGTTTTCTGCAAGGGAAGAAAACAAACCATCCTGCAAACTAAGACCTGTATTTCATGAAAAAGCAGATAAAGGAAAGGAAGACTGTTATTAATGTGTAGTATATTATGCATCTCTCTTTTGAAACCATCAATTAAATAAAAGCAAGTGCATGATAGCTATTATAACTTGTATATGTACCGTAATTCTCCGTAAATATCTGGTCATCTGGATTGAGAGGTAAGGTGCACAATGTAATGGATGCTGTTGGTTCCCCACCTAGATCCTGCTTTTCCAGCCCAGTACGCCCATTCATCAGCTATCGTGAATGATGGCAGCTAGTGGCTTGTTACTCCAAGGGAATTAGCCTTCCTTCTCTAAAGAGTTAGCTTCGGTTGATAGGATCCATGCCACCCAGGAAGTGACATAGTAAATCACTGATCTGCAGGTCCTAAAGGCCACTCCCTTACCTCAAGGTGATTCACCTTTGTGGTGCAATTTATGTTGCAGAGTCCCCCATGGATCAGGCAAGGTTAGACTTAAATAAAACTATATCCTACACCCTTGAGTATGTCCTTTCTCTGCCCTATTCTTGCTTCCCTCCTTTAGACATCTTACCCATAACAGAGATGCAAGGCTTTTAAGAAGGTTTTTCTGGATGATTGATCTTAGAAGGCAGTAAATAATATGGTAGAGGGCGAGATGATAGGGCTTTTTTCCAGTTTACTGGGGACTGAGAGCTGAGTGGAAAATCTGCTCAATGGCTAAATGATGGAATGAGCCACTTCAATAGCAAGGCCAAATATACAGCTGACCCTAGTGATGGATCAGATCTATATATTCATGACTAATAATGATTTCCTCTTCTGTCTTCTTGATTTCTCTTCTTCTCTTCCAGAGGTAGATGATGCATTTTTTAAAAAGGACAGATCTTCCTTGCAGAAGAATTTAATGTATACAGATATTCTCCCTCGCAGGAAGGGGAAATTAATTCTCCTTCACTTGAGTGTGGACTTGACTTAGTATCTCACCTCCAAAGAATAGGGTATGGGAAGGGAAAAGGAATAACTTTACAGTGCAGAAGCCTGGCAAACATGACCTTGACCAAGGTTAACATCTTTCGTGGTAACTCATGTTGATATCATGTACCCCCGATTTGATGTCATGAGTAGGGCACTTTACCTCTCTGGTATTCTTCCCTCAAACCCATACCCTAGTCTAATCCTGAGAAGACACCAGACAAGCCAAATTGAGGGATAGTCTATGACATATCTAATCAGTATCCTAAAAAAAGGTCAAGCTATTGAAAACAGAAAAGATTGACAAACTCTCACAGATCAGAGAAGACGAAGGCAATGTTGTATCCTGAATTGGATCCTAATGTACCAAGAGGATATTAGTGAAAACACCATGCAATCCAAATACTGGATGTGATTAAGTTAATAGTGTTGAACTAATGTTAATTACTCAGTTTTGACAAGTGCACCATAGTTATGTGAGATAGCATTAAGGGACACGAGACAGAGGGTGTAAGGGAACTCTCTGTACTATCTTTGCAACTTTCCTGTAAATCTAAAATTATTCCAACATAAAAAAGTTTTATTAACTAAAGAGAGAAAGAACCACTGCCCCAGTGTAGACACTTTTATATCCAAAAGTCAATGATTAACTGAAAGTAACAGAAACAATGTAATGGAATAATCTTTGATACAATTAGCTGATTTTAATGTAGATGCCCCCAAATGAGGAATACCGGATTGACTGGGAACTTTAAAAAAATATTTTAAAATCTTTTGATCATACAAAGTAATTTTTGAGATATCATTATGTGTCAGGCACTAGAAGTAAATAGCCATAGGCCTACATTATACATCATGTGCTCTAGAGACGAACTATCTGAACCCAAATCCTCAATTTGCTTCAAAAAACTGAACTACTGTGTGCCTCAGTTTATTTAGCTGTAAAATAGGTGATAAGAATGGTACTTAACTTTATAGAGTTGTGAAAAGTAATGGAAACAATGCACATCTAACGGTTGCTATTATACATAGCCCTGAGCCACAACCACTTGTTAAGTATTATGTCATTATTATAAGGATCAGATACATCGGTTTGGCATTATTAGCAGTACTATATCAACTACCCTTGCGTTAATTCTATCAACTGTAAATTTTAGTGTATATATATATATAATTTTCTTGATTCTCATAACCTCTATATTTCAAAATAAACACATTTCAATTTTTCATTCTGCAGAGGTGAATATTTGGAACATTTAAAGAAACAATGTTGAATGGTCCTGCCAGTGTACAAATCATTAAAGAGTGTGAACATCACCTACTAGAATTTAAATCATTAAGAAGAGCAATATATTTTGGATCTCTAAATGACACAATTTAAAATTCCATCACAGTCATTCATAATGCCAGTTTGGGGATGTTTATTATGACCATTTAGAGAAGAAATTGAGGCCATGTGTGAAAACCACATTTAAATACATTAAAATAGATGGATAAATTGAGTTATGAGATTATATAAACAGATAACATTTAAGCTAAAGAGCTGAGAGCACACTGGCACAGTCAAAGAATCAAAGTCAGTTCTCTCTTGCTGGCTGCGATACAGAAAAAGACTGTTTTCCCAATCTTGTCTCTTGCATGTCACCCTTTACAGCCAGAACCAGATAAAACTACTTTGGCCATTTGTTTACTGCCATTAAAGTGGATTTACTGAGACTGAAAGCTTTTCTATTGTCCCTTCTGGGCTGAATCAACTTTATTTAAATGGTAATTCACCCACATACTTCTAATCCCCTTCAAATGCTTTCTTTGTTTACAACAACCAAAGATAATGAGGATTTAAAAAACAGTTTGCAAATATTATTGAACATTTTGGATAATAGAACCCTGGTGCTGATACTTAGTAAATTAGTCCTAAAGAAAATGGAATATTTCCATTTTCAAACTAAAGATTTAATATATTAGACAAAGGATTTAAACATAATCCTATATGTATAACTAATCACTAATTCTGGTAGATAGTTAATAACTACTCCAAGAAAATAGAGTCTGTTATCATAACTTTCCAAAAGTCATTTCTATTGTGTTACCTCAATAGAAATTACTTAGTTAAAATTTTCCAATGACAATCACTTAACTTTTTTCTCTTCTCTCTTCATTTGGGTCTTTTCTCTTATGCTGTATTATTTTATTAAAACATCTCTTTTTTTAAAAGGATACTTTTTTTTTGGGAGTATAAAATCCTTGGAGTTTAGTTTGACAAATCTATTCATTTGACTTACAAACTTTGTTTTTCAGTGAGTGTTTTCTGTTTCTTTTCTTTAAAAAAAAAAAGTGTGTTTTGAAGGTTTTATGTGCTTGCACTTCATAATAAAACCTATGAAACCACAGTGTAAAGTCAACCCCAATTTGTATACACGTAGTAGTGTTGTCTTCTTAACCAGCTAATTGTTAGGAATATTAAGCTGAGGTGTCAACATGGTCAGAAAAGGTGGAGAATATACAGGGAACTGGATATGGTTTTGGCATATTTTCATACACTTACCAAAATTTGATTACAGGGATCTCACTTTTAAATTTTGTTTGGTTCAAAAAACACTCCAGTTAAAAATCTGATATTCTCTGGCTGGATGAAAATGCAAGATTCAACTATGTGCTGTTTATAGGAGACAGACTTTAAATGTAATGAAACAGAGCATTTGAACAAAAATAACTACCAAAATAATACCATGAACCAATACTAAAAGCACTGTGTTGAGTGCCACAAGTCAGACTCCCCATGCCAAATTATGCATGAGTGATTCCATTTATAAGAATCCAAGGACAGGCAATTATAAATTTATAAGTTAATTTAAAAACACACAAACAAAAACACCCACTGTACTACCTGCATCAGAATAAATTGCTTGTTAATTTCCCAGGCTACACCAGGTATTTTGAGTTAGAATATCTTGGGAGTAGGGCCCCAAAATCTGTATTTTGAACACATTTCCTAGGTGACTCTTTAGTAGTCTGAAGTTTAAGAAAGGAGTACTAAATAGTAAATAGACAAAGGTAAGTACAGAAAAGCTAAGTGACTTATCCAAGGTCACTCACTGCATGGATTGCAATAACATGTCTCTTGACTCTCAGTCTGTGGCCATTCCTATTATATAACACACAATTCTTAGTTTAGATGTGGGATCAGTTAAGTGGATCTTACATCAGAGATGACCTTAAGCCATGGCTACTTCTACTTTCAATCCCATGAGTAATCTCACCATCATGCATTTCCAGGCTTGTATAACACATCACATTCAGTATCACATGGAGAAGCTGATATTAAGATACATTAGGAGAGAGTGCTTATCAGAGGAAGCAGATTGCTGTTTAGAAGAGAAGATGAGAAAGATGGTAGATACAAGCAACAGAGAAGGAGAGAAAATAGACTCAAGTCTCTAGTTTATGGCAAAAATAAGAAATAAACTTTTAATTAAAAGTGATTCTCTTTTATTTCAGAAATAATCTTTTAATTTCTAGTTAAACAGATCTGTATCACGTATTAATTTATGGGCATAAGTCTATTGATACATTTACTAAGTGGAAATTTAAATTAAATATAGTACCATAAAGAGAGAGTTACAATTAAAACTGTTTTTTGCAAACGTTCCAAAGAGTCTTATTATCATTAAGATAGGTGATAGGGCTTCCCTGGTGGCGCAGTGGTTGAGAGTCCACCTGCCGATGCAGGGAACACGGGTTCGTGCCCCGGTCCGGGAAGATCCCACATGCCACGGAGCGGTTGGGCCCGTGAGCCACCGCCGCTGAGCCTGCGCGTCCAGAGCCTGTGCTCCGCAGCGGGAGAGGCCACAACAGTGAGAGTCCCACAGCAGCAAAAAAAAAAAAAAGATAGGTGATATACTCAGAAGAGCATTAAAACCACATTCATTTCAGTCTTATAGGAAAGAAATACTGTTTTTTTAATTTGAGGGCAATAAAAATAAGGCTACAAAGTTGTGGTGTGATCATAAACTTTGATCTTTGATTCTGAGAGAAAGATTTTGCTTTATTTTAACATGTTTCTTTTTGTGAATCTAGTTATTTGACATTAATAAGTTTAAATTTCGTTTTTTTTCCTGCTAATTGCCATAAGGAATACTTATATACATACTGAAACAATAATTGTCATAGTCTATTTTATTAACATAGATACCTGCAATTTAGACACAACTTAAAAATAAACCTTTGGTTATTTCTCAAAAGCAAACTGAAGTCTGTGAAGAGGAATAAGGTATAATTCATTGAATTTAATCAGTTCAATTTGTTGAATCCACTGAATTCATTAAAAAAACATAAACTGCTTTTCCTCAATACCTTTGAAATCACCATTGCTCAAATCCACAATAGAAATATAACTCTTGGAATGCCTTAAAAGATGAGTGTGTTAAAATAGGTGACTGAGGGATGACTAGTCCATTTTTAATTGTTTTGGAGTGAGGGTAAAAGTTGGCAACATGTGCATGAACACAAGTGCAAATCTGAAGATTATTCAGATTTTAATATCACTATCAACAGCCAAATCAGCTCCCTAAGTTCTGAAAATAGGTAAGAGAGTGCTCTGTAATTTACAAAATACCTTCACAGTCATTATGACACATAAAGGAATGGATCTCACTTTTTTGCTGACTTCCTCAGGTTTATTTTGCTAATGTTAAATGTATGTATTCTTGGACTCAGCTGGACCTAAATTTATTTCTAATGTGGTTCAAAAGCATAACCCTGCCATCTGTTGCTTGCAGCCTCCGTAAGCACGTGTCCATGTTCACATACCCTCCACACTTCTCTGAATTTTCTTTTATCTGGATCATTTTTGTAAAACTTCAGCAACCTCATCTTAATATGGCATGACTGAACATTTTAATATCCTAAGCTTGGTCCTGAAATCCTTCTAAATTAGGACTAGCTCCCTTTCCTTTTTTCTTGGTTGACATTGACCTTTAATTCTCAAGGCATGGTACAGATCATACCACTGATGATGTGTATGTAAAGTCAGAGGCAATTTGAACAAAAGAAAACCAGCCCTTTTTCTTACAGAGTGACAGTACTTGGAGGTCTGCACAGTGATTTGCTATTTGTGGAAGGATCAGGTACTGTGAACGGTGGTTTCGTGTTTTAGTCATATTTTCTAACTCGTTTCCTGTTTATCTGCTACAAAATCCAGACTTAGATTTTGGCAGCCAAAAGTCATTGATTTCTTTGACATCTCTTCAGGAGTTTTCGATAGATAATTCCCAGATAAGGAGTAAAAAATTCAAGTTATTTTTATACATATGCATATATTGTTGTACCTGTATGTGCAACTGTAGGGATTAGGGAAAACTCACTGTTTTTTCCTTTACTCTCATACTTAAACACTTCTGACACCAGATGTGTGGGTTTACTACACCAAGCAATTTTGACGCTAATGGCGTGAAGTTAGGGCGCAGATTAAGGCTCAGTGCCACAAGACTGCCCCCTACTTCATAAGTAGTAGGCCCCCAGGTCACCCAGAATTTCTGTCTGACTTGGCTATAAATGGGAGTCTCACCTAATATGGCTATAAATGGGAGGTTTGATAATTTGTTAGAGCAGCTCACAGAACCTAGAAGACACAGTTTACTTATTTATTGCTGCTTTATTACAAAGCATATTTTAAAGGGCACAAATGAACAGCTAGATTAAGATGTGCGTGGGGCAAGGACTGGAAGGGCCCCAAGCACAGGCGCCTCTATCACTGTGGAGTTGGGGTGCAGCACCCTCCCGGATGTGGATGTGTTCACCAACCTGGAAGCTCTCCAAACTCCCTAGTTCAGGGATTTTTTGGAGGCTTCATCACACAAGCATGATTAATAATTATCATTCTCCATTTCTTCCCCAGAGGGCAGAGGATGAAGCTTAAAGTTCTAAGTTTCTAATCATGGCTTCGAGTTTCTGGGGACCAACCCCCATCCTGAAGCTATCTAGGAGCCCACCAAGGGTTGCCTCATTAGAACAAATGACATTCCTACCACCAAGGAAATTCCAAGGGATTTAGGAGCTCTGTGTCAGGAATTGGGGTAAAGATCAGATATTAGAACAAAAGTTGCTTTTAGCACCTTTATCAAAGGGATTTAAGAGCTCTGGCCGGGAGCTGAGGATGAACACCAAAGTATGTATTTCTTATTATATCACAATATCACAATGAATATATATTTACATATTCTTAAACCATAAATCTTTTTATATCCCTATCTCCCTAACTGGACATTCATTAACTCACACTCTCTGTTCTCCATTGACTTTTGTGCTACTCTTATTAGTTAGCAAGATGCCCCTGGAGTCTTTGTGCCTGAGCTTTTCCCCCAAACGGTTATTCCCTAGATGTGTGATTTAGAACAAATTACACAGCTTTTCTGAAGTTTCAGTCTTGCCATCTATAAAATTGGGATGGCTATTACACTGATCTCGTAGGACTGTTGGGAGATGCTGAGTGCCTAGTACAGGACTGGCATCATATAAATAGTCATTGAATATTAGCTCTTAAAGAAAATGTGGTATATATATATATATATATATATATATGTTATACACACATACATATGTTACTAAGCTTTAAAAAAGAAAGGAAATCCTGCCATTTGCAACAATAAGGATGGACCTTAAGGATATTATGCTAAGTGAAATAAGTCAGACAGAGAAATATACACACTGTATGATTCACTTTTATGTAGAATCTAAAAGCACTTAGCTCACAGAAACAGAGTAGAATAGTGGTTGCCCGGCGCTGTGAGGTGATGCTAGTCAAAGGGTACAAATTTTCAGTTATAAGATGAATAAGGTCTGGGGATCTAACGGAAGCATGGTGACTACAGGTAATAATATCGTATTGTGCACTTGAAATTGCCATGAGAGTAGAGCTTTACTGTTCTCACCATAACAACAGCAAAATAACAAAATGGTAATTATGTGAAAGATGTTAATTAGCCTCATTCTGGTGAACATTTCACAATAGATACTTGTATCAAATCATCACATTATTCACCTTCAATTTATACAATATTATACGGTAATTTTATCTGAATAAAGCTGGAAAAAATAAATATTAGCTTCTATTACTCTCCTTTTAATCTTCTTTTGGTTTTATCATTTGTGTACTCATTTAATTTTCTCATCTATATTGTAAAGTTCTACGGAACAAAGATTTTATCTTGCCTCATTTTGTTTTCTAATGACTATTATCTTATACAATGATTAGTACTTAGAAATGAATATGGGCTTTGTGGTCAGAAAGATATGGGTTCACATGTGAATTCAAATCTAGGTTTTGATACTTGAGAACAAGCTTCATTTTTTTCATTTATCCATTTTGAGTAATAAAAATACCAAGATCATAGGTACTATTGGGTTTCTATAACATAAAATGTACGAAGAACTTAGTGCAGTACCTGGCACATTGTACAATATCTGCTAGCGTGGTGATTCTCTTGTTGCTATCACTTGGAAAACCAAACAAAAACTTATGTAAGTTTTGAAAGTTATCAAAATTATGAGAGGAAATTTACAAGAATGTGAACTGACTACATAATCTGTTAAAATTCTTTCTCATGCATACAGTGAAATTAGTTGCACTTTTTTAAAATGGGTCAGAGTCTTATTCCAGACTCTTTAGCATTTTAGAGACAGCAAATTTACTCCTCGATCAAGCAGATCAGAAAATGGAGATGTAGGAGGGATAATTAGTTTGTAAAAGAGAACACAAATCTTTAATGATGCTTTCTTTTTTTTTTTTTTAAATAAATTTATTTATTTATTTTTGGCTGTGTTGGGTTTGTTGCTGCTCACGGGCTTTCTCTAGTTGTGGCGGGCAGGGGCTACTCTTCTTTGCAGTGCACAGGCTTCTCATTGCGGTGGCTCCTCTTGTTGCAGAGCACGGGCTCTAGAGCACAGGCTCACTAGGTGTGGCGCACGGGCTTCGTTGCTCCGCGGCATGTGGGATCTTCCCGGACCAGGGCTCGAACCCGTGTCCCCTGCATTGGCAGGCAGATTCTTAACCACTGTGCCACCAGGGAAGCCCTAATGATGCTTTCTTGATGACCTCTTTTAGTATTTATTGGCCTTCATTTCCTCTAATGGTAATCTCTAGCCAACATAAAAGTAGTAATTTGGAAAAGATTTCCACCTAACCTCATCTGTGCTCTCCTAATTTTTTTCCTTCTCTTTCTTTCCCTCATATCTGGGACAGGAGATCTAGCTCATCGTTTAATTTGAGTTTCAAAATATCCCTGTGTTATATATGGGGCAGTTATAATTATAGCCAATTTAAAAAGCCACCAGGGGCCCTAATGATGCTTTCTTGATGACCTCTTTTAGTATTTATTGGCCTTCATTTCCTCTAATGGTAATCTCTAGCCAACATAAAAGTAGTAATTTGGAAAAGATTTCCACCTAACCTCATCTGTGCTCTCCTAATTTTTTTCCTTCTCTTTCTTTCCCTCATATCTGGGACAGGAGATCTAGCTCATCGTTTAATTTGAGTTTCAAAATATCCCTGTGTTATATATGGGGCAGTTATAATTATAGCCAATTTAAAAATGAGAAACAGCCTGAGATAGGTTTACTATCCAAGGTCATACAACTGTAGTCACTGGTAGGCAGGAAAGGAACCTTTTCTTTAGACTCCAGATTCAGTGTTCTTCCTATCACATCAGCTGGTTGTGAGTTTCAAGAGTGCTTGGGCCAGACCATTATGCAATGGGTAGTTTTTAACTTGGCCTGAACTTTGTGCCTCTTGCCATCAACTCTCCAGTCAGCTGACAAGTGTCAACTTTGTTGTGAACATAATAGTGCTTATAACACTAGGAGACAAGAACAATTCAAACCCCCAAAACAAATGTAGCAAGAGAAGAAAAATGTTCATAACCAGAAACATATTAGCAAAGTAATATACTCTGCTGATGCAGTTGAAATGAAAGCCTGTATATGGTTAGTTTCATGTCTGTTTGGTTCCTCCTTGGAATTCTAATACAGTGCTGAATATTTGCTTAGGAAAAGCATGTTTTTAATGATAAAACTCAACTTTAAAAGTGCAAATCTTCCATTAGAAAGCAGTCTATAAAGACACTATTCACTTGTGTGAGATACCGGGTTTTTTGATGCCCAGTTATGCTTTGAGCACACTCCTGAGAAAACAAACATCTCAGAATTCTTATTTTTATTTTTGAATTCTCTCCATAATGCTGAATATAGGCATTAAGTTCTCATACATTAAAAAAATACCGAGAAAATGTTATTCACTGACTTACCGAAGGTAAACCTCATAGAACAAAAACACCTTCTGGTTTCTTGGAGGGGCTGGAGTCAGTAATTCATTGTAGACAAAGTGAAAAGCAACTCTCAGCACAGCTGCCTGCTCCTGCCCTGGGTGATGACTGATGGGGGAGGAAGTAGGCAGAGAACACTCTTAAGGATTTCTTGTAGGCAGGGTTCTTAACCTCAAGTTCATGGGTAACTTGGGGCTTCAGTGATAAACTTTACAAAGTCTGCAAACCACCACTAACAGTATGTAAATATATCTCCACACCTTTATATATACACCCTAACTGAAGCATATATAAACTTAGTCCCTTGTTAATAGTTCTGGTGTAAACCACCACTGTAGCTAACTTAGGGAACAAGATATCACAAGTCTCAATAGAATTGTGTAGCCCACTGCTTCTTTTATAGAATCAGAGGCAATTGCTGAAATGTTGCATCTTCGCTATTGTAACTTCACTGCCCCAATCTCGTGTGGATTATGGGTAGGACAGAGTATTGTGATAATGTGCTTTGGACATAAATTTCAAGTGGAAGTTGCAAAGGTAAATAAGATTATGTTGCCTAATTCTGTTAAGTGTCCAAAAATATCCCATTACATTCATCATTAGTGATACCCATAAAAAATGTGGAATGAACAGCTATGTAAGGAATGATGAAGTGCTGGGAGAGCTGAGAATTTTAGGGTAAAATAAAGTAGATAGGTCAGGAGCAGAATATGTCTCCAGAGAAGGGAATGGGGTAGGTGATTGTACTGCAGTCATTAGGGTAGTCATTTATTAAATGTTAGGGTTCTTTATGTTTCATGAGATACTGTTTTATTTTTAAAAGGTGAGTCTTCTGTATTTTATTCTTTAGTAAACTCAAAATTTCATATCTGCCTCCATCACACTTCCTTCTTTTCTTACCATTGGATTATCTCTCATTTTCTTGAATTCTCTTACATTGCAAACTCCACAAAACATATTTATTTTGTCATCTCCCTATATATGTATGGAATTTTTTCTGTATACAAATATCTGTGTTGAAAAGAAAATGGTAAGAGAAAGTATCAGCTTCTGTGCTGAATGTCAGTAGGTATCTCTTTTCTGCAGATTTTCAAACGTACAAATCTCTTTTGTATTTTTTCATTGTTCTTATTAAAGGCATGTGACTTATAGGGAAATCTGCAGAGGTAAATTGGTATCACAGAATAGAGTGTACTGTAAATGCCACAGTTCTGTGATAAACAAGGTAAGTCATGTTTGCTGTTTTGGCAAAAATTTCTTCATTTGTATTCTGGAAAGATAATAGTCGTCACTTACTTGGAATACCTTTTCATGTTAGTGGATTCTATCTATGATTTATATTGAATTTCTGAAGAGGATAAATGCAGATTTCACTTCGTTGAGACAAAGAGTATAGGGAAATTACAGAAATGCCAACAGTGGACAATTGTCAAGTTGGCATTCTAACTCTACTGATGGTGCTTTTTCTAGACTTGAAACCACCTTTTACTAATGATGAGATTTTATAGGCCATAGGGTTTAGTGTAAAAGAGGTTCACTGCTTTATTGTAGAAGCTAAAAGGAAAAGAATTATCCCAGGTATCAAGCAGACGATAGTCTGTAAAACAACTATTAATTTATGCACACGCTTGCCATTACTGTAATTAGAGGTGAGAATCATCTTAGCAATGACCCTGTTCAATCCCATAATTATCAGTGTCCTTGAAGGATAGTATTTATTGCAATTTTTTTGTGTGTGTGTGGTACGCGGGCCTCTCACTGCTGTGGCCTCTCCCATTGCGGAGCATAGGCTCCAGACGCGCAGGCTCAGCAGCCATGGCTCACAGGCTTAGCCGCTCTGCGGCATGTGGGATCTTCCCGGAACGGGGCACGAACCCGTGTCCCCTGCATCGGCAGGCGGACTCTCAACCACTGCGCCACCAGGGAAGCCCCTGCATTTTTTTTTTTAATTGTAAGAATAAGTGATCAGAGTTAGGAATTTTTTTTTTTGTTGAAGTTGTCGTGTTTGGGGGTTACCTGCATGAGAATTAATCTTTACATAGGAAACCAAAGCAAAGTTTAAGCTTAGTTAATATATAAACGTTTTTCTCTTTGACTGGTTTAAACCTAAGTAAACAGATTATATTGATATAATAAAAATGCCTTGTTTATTTAATAGGTAACCAGAGCTATCACGGATAATCTGTCATGGATAAAAATAGACAAGTTTTGTGGTTTCATTACTCTTAACAAAAATGGAGTCAACTGGAAAAAATGCACAGTGTAAGAGCAGTGAGTTGAATTTATTCTATATCTTACTGAGGACTCTTGCCTGGGAGACAGCCTTTCAGATAGCTCTGAGGAACTGTTCAGAAGAAGTGTGTGGGGGGAGTAGAATATATGTGATTTTGGCAAAGGGGTACGTGCAGTCAAGCACACATCTTGATGGAAGATTACCGCTATCACGAGGAACAGATATCTTAGGTCATATTTTAGTGCTTTTCTAAGTATGAGAAGATGCAAGAATTTAGGATCACAAAACTTTCTCCTGAAAATATATCTAACTGTCTGAGGGTCTTTTCTGCTTGTTTTCCTTAAGCACAGAGTGCCTCATTACTGATCTTCACTCTTGAATTCCTTTCAGGGTGTACTGCAGGTAGTGATTGCAGTAGTTTGTAGAACCAGATGGTGAGTGACATTCTTTAGTTTATAATAGTTAATTTAACTTGATGCATGTTTCTAAATCAGTAAGGAATTTAATTAGGATAAGGGTTTCAACTATTTGACTTTGGATTACTCAAAGTTTCAAATATATTCAAGTCTATTGATGCTTTTCAAATAATAGAACGCTTACTGAAAATCTGGAGGGTTATAAAAATTTTAATATCAAATAAATAGACTTCTTCCTAGGCATGATGAAAGAGAAGTAACAATTATTAAACTCCCAAATGATACTGAACGGGGTAAGTGTAACTCTTTATAAAGCATATTGATGTTATGGTAGGAGAGGAATAGCTGACTGGGTTACTTCTGCATTGGAAAATAAAAGGTTTTAGTTTGAATTGTCTAGGTTCAATGTGTTGTGATTTTAAAATACCAGTTAAAATACCTTCTATAGCCTGAAAGCCACCAGGGGTATTTCATCTTAATGTCCATATAGTTTCTAGTAGACTGTGGCCATTTAGTCAAACTGTGAGAGAAACAAATGTGTTTTTTCTGGTTGCTTATTTCATGTTTTCTTCCTAATAGATCTAATTTCCATATTGAAATGTTGCACATGACTTGTCAAGATTTTAGACCATATTTTGTTTTGCGTCTGGCTTGTTTAGCCATTGTACACATTTCCCACCATGCCTCTTTCCTCCCCTCTCCCTCTTTCATAATTTCCTTCTTTTCTTTTCAATAGAATTCTTTGTTTTTATGGTTATTGTATGTTAGGGCTTGAGCCTAGCTTTCAGATCCAACTTTGGTAACATTTTCTCAATTCTAAAACTCTTAAGACACTAATTTACTCTCAGAGCCTTCTTCAGCAAGGCAGCAATCTATCACAATAAGGTGCTGGCATCAAAATAGGGTGATTGTTGCAGATGTCTTTTTTTCCCAAATAAGAACAGTACATATCTGATTCATTACTTTCTAATGACACAATCTTACCCAATTTTATTTTGTTAAATGAGGCAAAAATAACTCAGGGTAATCTAAATATTCAATTCTGCTATTTATTTACAAAAGATTTATGGAAAAATATTTTTTAAAGCTGAGATTTTGAAAGTCATGAAAACCTAAACCTCAGGAAATGAGGGGAGTTTGCTGTTTATACACAGCAATCAAGCCCCCTTTCTCAGTGCTTTAACCTCCTGAAGGACCTGCTGTTTTCCCCCTTTTGCTATTTTCCCTTAAATCATATGACTTCCTTTCCCTTCCTTGACATTGCCTAGGATCTTCCTCAATCATCCGCTGCCTGCAGTGCTCTTCCCCAGAATCTACATGGCTAACTCCCTCCTCACCTTCCAGTATGTCTTCAAAGACCTACCTTGACCATTTATTGAATCCTGAAAAATACGCACCCACCCCAACTCCTGGTTCCTTTCATTCTAGTTGACTTTTTCTTTTATCTATAGTACTCATCATCCTGTACTGTAGATAATTTACTTATTATATTTCTTTAACTCCCATCCTAGACTATAACCTCTATAAGGACAGGAATATTTGTCACAGTGGCTCAGGGATATATTTTAATTACCTAGAACAGTGCTGGGTTATAGTAGGAGCTGAATAATTATTTGCTGAATGAATGAATGATTTTACATGACCTGTTTCATCTGTTAGGCTTATCTCCATTGCAAAGCAGTTCCATAAAAGATACCAAAAATATTCTTAACTATTCTTAGAAGTTAGGGTGTAAAGCATATACTCTGGCAAAGAGAATAAAATAATTACTAAGGATTACAGGTTATTTACCACAAATGTGATGTGACAGTTCAGTTATTGTTGTTAACCTCAAATCATAAGAAAAATTCAAAGCACCTGCTTTATTCTTTAGAAAGAATACTATTAGAGAATTGTATTTATTGAAGTAAAAATATTCTAACATTTTAACATCAGTAAAACTGTACATCATCAAAACATTTTTTGAGCAGAAGCAGATATGTTGTGAAAGTTTTCTAAAGATACATATCTGAAATAAATGGCAGATTTTGATTCCTTAAAGAATCATGAGTATCTTTCAACCAGAGTAGAAAATAACATTTTTCTCTATCAGAGTATTTTGTCCAAATTACAGAGGCTATTAAAAAATGAATTTTAAATGTTTTTTTTTAACTTACAGCTGTGAAACTATCTTTATCCCTTTTAATTTGTACTCTAGTTTATATTCAAATAAAATCTAAATAGATATCAACTTTTGATCTGAAAATAAATTAAGTTTTTAGAATAATATCTTTTGAGACAGACATTTTCACTGTAAACACACAATAAGCATTCATCCAATAAATGCAACTTTGGCAGGCGCTATATTTGCTGATTGAAGAAAGAATATTAAAAAACTACTGACTGAGAAGAAAGGTTCAATAGCAATCTCCAGTTTACGTTATGGAGAGAAAAAATGGTTTTCTTTGAAGAGTGGGAAAGATTTAATTAAACATAAAATAAGGAAAAGGTTACTTTCTGTTAAAATTTAAAAGGTTAAGAAGGTAAGTACAAAGAAGTCCATGACACCATTTTTTCAAATTCTCACTTCATTTGCATCATACAAAGCAGATAAATCATGTACCCTCCCCAAAGTGGGTAACAGAGATATGTGTATAACATAAAAGAACATCTGTTAGTAGGTCTCTCCTGAAAGAAGTGGGAAGGGCAAAAGCTTACTTGTTTCAGAATTAATTTGATAATGAGAGCTCTCTTTGAAACTTCAGATAGCTCAACACAGAAGAGCACAGAATATCAAAGCATACAGGGAATTTCCAATGTAAATTAATAGGATGATGGTAATACATAGAGGCAGCACTCATTCCTCCATTACTAATTGCTATAATCATAATATGGTAAGACAATATGGGAACACATGAAAGTAAAGAAAGAAAAAGGACACATCTGTTTATTATTAATTATGTCAGTATGAGATACAGCAGTAAATTCAGGCATGAGGGAAAACTCAGTTATTGTTTTTTGTTGTTGTTGTTGTTGTTTTGCGGTACGCAGGCCTCTCACTGTTGTGGCCTCTACCGTTGCGGGGCACAGGCTCCGGACGTGCAGGCTCAGCGGCCATGGCTCACAGGCCCAGCTGCTCTGCAGCATGTGGGATCTTCCCGGACCGGGACACGAACCCGTGTCCCTTGAATCGGCAGGCGGACTCTCAACCACTGCGCCACGAGGGAAGCCCCAGTTATTGTTTTCTATCATCCTTCCTCTGAGGGAATTGCTCTATTTCCAAAAATGAATTTTTTAAAAAGGAAAACAACAGCCTGTACTTTGAAATCAGGTACAAGGATCCTGTTAGCAATTGAAACCTTCCCCAAATTAGAAGAGGCTTAATTTAAACTTCTTAGGTCCAAGGTAATTGGATTGACTACTCTATAGTGACTAGCATGCATTTACTGGGATGGTCAGTCATTTCTCCAGTCCTAAGAGTATAATCTCCAATTCAGAATCATCAGGGAACATCTACGGAAAATTTCTGGCTTGAGATTATTTTGTGCAAATTTAAATAAGGCCTAAAGAGAATCTAAAGGTTCCTCTGAGTTCCCTCAGCATGGTGGTGGGAGTTAAGGCATTCTTTTGATAGAAATATCCTTTTCATAAAGACTTTTTATCATCATATATAATTACCTCAAATAAAATATATGTTATTTGAGGATAATGGGAGGCAATAAGTAGAGGGAGTGGAAATATTACGTTTTTGCATATTGAGTTGTTATTTAATCATACGTTGCTCAATGCCCCACTTTCAACTAATTATAAAAAGAACCCATAAACTAAATCATATTAAAATATCAATGAATAATATTGTACAAAAAAATTCTATTAGTCTTTCCAAAGTTGTTTGCATCTTCAAACACAATGTCTAAAGATGGAGATATTTTCATTTAAACAAAGCATCTCTAGATAGTAGTAGAAGAGGTAGACATATTTGGATGTATGCTATCTTTCAAGTCAAATACCATAGGACAATTTCTGTTATGCTTATAATGAGTATCCTGGTTGCATATTAAAATGAAACTTCTCAGTGGGTTCTGATTGTAGACAATACAGAGTAAAGACACTCCACCCTGTGTCTCCTACCAGAAGCAACTGTAAAACCTGGATAGCATGCATGAATCAGTTATTCTATGTCTACTAAAAGTAAATATATTCACAATAGACAAAGGTGGAAACACCCAAATTTCCATCAGTGGATGAATGGATAAACATACATGCAATGGAATATTATTCAGCCTTAAAAAGGAAGAAAATTCTGACACATGCTATGGTAGAACATGAAAGAACCTTGAAGACATAATGCTAAGTGAAATTAACGAGTCACAAAAAGACAAATACTGTACGATTCCATTTAAATACATCATCTAGAATAGTCAAATTCATAGAGACAGAAAGTAGGGGAGAGGAGAATGGGGACTTATTACATGGGTGCAGAATTTCAGTTTTGCAAAGTGAAAAGCGTTCTGGAGATGGATGGTTGTGATGATCTGAAAATAATTCAAATGCACTTAATACTATGGAACTGTACACTTATATTTGGTTATGATGGTATTATAGACTGAATTGTGTCTCCTACCACATTCACATGTTGAAGTCCTGATCACCAGTACCTTGCAGTATGACTGTATTTGGGGATAGGGTCTTTAAAAAATGTATTTAAGGGCTTCCCTGGTGGCGCAGTGGTTGAGAGTCCGCCTGCCGATGCAGGGGACATGGGTTCGTGCCCCGGTCCGGGAAGATCCCACGTGCCGCAGGGCGGCTGGGCCCGTGAGCCATGGCCGCTGGGCCTGCGCGTCCGGAGCCTGTGCTCCGCAACGGGAGAGGCCACAGCAGTGAGAGGCCCGCGGACCGCAAAAAAAAAAAAAAAAAGGTATTTAAGATTAAATGAGGTCATAAGAGTGAGGCCCTAATCCAGTACGACTGGTGTCCTTATAAGAAGAGGAAGAGATTCCAGAGATATGCATGTACATAAAAAAGATACATTAATACTGGATACCTAAATACATTAAAAAAAACCCAAAAAATGACAGGAAGGGGAAAAATAGGGAGACAGAAACAGAGAGAGCCATCAAAAACAAATCATGGTAGAGATAGATCCACATATATCAGTAATTACATAATATATAAATGTTCTAAACACAACAATTAAAAGTCTCATATAAAATACATGACCTAACTATATGCTGCTCACAAGAAATTAAATACAGTCATGTAGGTTAATTAAAAGTAAAAAGTTATACAATACAAACAGTAATCAAAGAAAGCTCAAGTGACTAATTACAGTGCTCTGAAGATAATATAGAGAAAAAATAATTTGCAGGTATAATGATAAATTTCAATTCATTCACTAAGAAGATATAACATCCTAAATATGTATGCACCAAACAGTAGGATATTAAAACATTATAAAGCAAAAACTGATAGAACTGAAAGGAGAGACGGATAGATACACAAATATATCTGTAGATTTCAATCTTTTTTCTCAGTAATCAATAAAGCTAGTAGGCAGAAAAATCACAAACTTACTTAGGGAAACTAGAAAACAGCATCAACCAGCTGGATCTAGCTGATATACCTAATCCATATCATCAGGAAAATGCAAATTCTTTTTTTTTTTTGCGGTACACAGGCCTCTCACTGTTGTGGCCTCTCCCATTGCGGAGCACAGGCTCCGGACACGCAGGCCCAGCGGCCATGGCTCACGGGCCCAGCCGCTCCGTGGCATGTGGGATCTTCCTGGACCGGGGCATGAACCCATGTCCCCTGCATCAGCAGGCAGACTCTCAACCACTGTGCCACCAGGGAAGCCCTGCAAATTCTTTGGACATTGACCTAGAACATTCACCAATGTGGACCTAATCATGAATCATAAAGAAAATTTAAAATAATTGAAATAGACTATACTCACGAATTGTATACAGTAATCATAATGGAATTAGACTAGAAATCATTAGGAGAAAGAAAACAGGAAGATCTTAAAACCCAAGAAAATCGAACAATACACTTCCTAATGATCCATGGGTCAAAGAGGAAGTCTCAAGGGATTTTAGAAAATATTTTAAATGGAATAGATATTAAAGCACCAGATGTCAAAAGTTTGTGCTATGCAACTGCTGCTGTGCTTGGTGGGAAATTTATAGCATTAAATGCTTATACTACAAAGGAGAAAGGTCTCAGTGCAACATTATAGGCTTCCACCGTAAGAAACTGGAAAATAAAAAGTAAAATAAATCAAAACAAGCAGAAATCAATGCAATTGAAAATAGGGGAACAACAGAGAATAATCAATGAAACAAATATGAATCTTTGAAAAGTCAATGACATAAATAAAGCTCTCCCAAGACTGACAAAAAAGGAGAAAAAACATAAATTAACAATAGCAGGAAAGAAAGAATATCCCTACAGACATAAAAATGATGATAGGAATACTACAAACAACTCTATGGACATAAATTTTCCAACTAGGTAAAATGGATCATTTCCTTAAAAACCATAAACTACCAACATTTGCCCAAGATGAATTTGGTAATCTAAATACTGCTTTATGTATTAGAGAAGTTGAATTTGCCACTAATACCTTTAAAAATGAAATACCCAAGCTCAAACAATTTAATGGTGAATTCTACCAAACATTTCAAGAAGAAATAACACCAATTCTATGCAGTCTCTTCCAGAAAATAGAACATGCAGAATACATCCGATTTGTGTTCTGAGGCTGTCATTACCCTGATTCCAAAGCCAGACAAAGACAATATGAATGAAGAAAACTACAAACCTATACTCCTCATGAGCATAGCTGTGAAAATCCTCCATAAACATTAGCATATAGAATCCAGCAACTTATAAAAGGAATAATACACCATGACTAAGTGAGATTTCTCCTAGAATTTCAAGGCTTTAAAATGTTAGAACATAAATCAATAAAATTAAATCATATTTTAACAGTCAAAAAAAGAAAAGCTACATGATCATTTCAACTGATGCAGAAAAAGCACCTGACAAGATTCAACTTGCATTTGTAATAGAAACTCTCAGGAAACTAAGAATATAAGAAAGCTTATGTTGTGTAAGGTCTGATGTTATGTGCTGCCTCGTCATCTGGTGAGACTGGGAGGGCTTGAAGAAGCCTGAGCACAAGTTTCCTTTTCTCCTTTGCTTTTGGGGACAAGGTCCCCTAGCCAAACATCCCCTTTTATCAAGGGAATCTGGCACAATTTGTGCTTATCCCTGAGTAGTGAGTTTCAGTTCCTTGCCACCTCATGGAATTGTTCAAACAAACCAGTCATATCCTCAAGAGAATCTTTTTTTTTTTTAAAACGGTACCTTCTTGATACTACAAACCTTGCCCCCCACTGCCCCTTTTTGATTATTCTGTTCCCAAGCTCAAACCCCTGTGGCCCTGCATCGTGTACAGTGTCCTCCCCCATGCTGTGAATATATGTGACTAACAAACTGCTGTTGATCTCAACTGTCCAGTGTTCACTGTCCTGTGTTCTGCCATCTCCATAACCCTAGGGCAGGAATCTTTCCCTCACCAGTGGGATGAATAGGATGCAATTACAATGATGTCCTCAACTTAATAAAAGGACTGTAAATCAAACCTACAGCAAACATCATATTTAATGTTGAAAGACTAAATGTTTTCTCTTTAAGATTGAGGACAAGGCAAGGATTTTGTGGTGGGCAGAATTTGGAGATGGTCTCAAAATTGCCACCCCAGAGTTTAAATGTCTCACATGATACCTATCCTTTGAGTGTGGGCAGGACTTCTAAAGATGTTGGGATAGTCACTCTCTTGATTAGGTTAACGTTAATGGACAAAGGTTATAGAATTGTAACTTCCAAAATTACAATATATGAAACTCTGTCTTGGAAGTTGGAGAGAGAGCATCCTGTTGACTTTCATGAAGTATCCTGCCATGTGCTGAGAAAGCCACATGGCTAGGACCTGAGAGTGGCCTCTAGTTTCTGAAAGTGACCCCAGCCATCAGCTAGCAGGAAAATGGGGACCTATCCTCAATCCCACAAGGGCAAAGGACTGAATTTTGCCAATAACCTGTATGAACTTGGAAGAGGATCCCCAAATTTTACAGGAGAACACATCTGACACTTTAATTTCAGACTTGTGAGATCCTCTACAGAGAACCTAGTCAAGCCATGCTTGGATTCCCGACACACAGGAACTTAGCAGGTTATATATGTGTGTTTTTTTTAAAAGCTACTGAGTTTCTAGCAGTTTCTTATGTAGCAATATACAACTAATATAGATGTCCTCTCACCACCCCTATTCTAGATTGTACTGGGAAGTCCTAGCCAGTAAAAAGACATGCTAGGAAATAATATTTTCAAGTAGAGACAAGGGACTTTATCCAAAATATGTAAATAACTCTCAAAACTTAAAAGTTAGAAAGCAACTCAATTAAAAATGGGCAAATTACTTGAACAGAAATTTCTCCAAAAATGGCAATAAACATATGAAACAATGTTCATCACCATTAGCCATTAGGGAAATATGAATTAAAACTATGCTGAGATACCTCTACAGCCTATTAAAATGGCTAAAATGAAACAACTAACAATATCAAGTGTAGATGAAGATGCTGAACAACTATAATTCTCATACACTGCTGATGGAAATGCAAAATGCTACAGCTATTCTAGAAACCAGCTTGGCAATTTCTTACAAAGTTAAACATATGATGCAGGAATCCCATTCCTTGGTATATACACCAAGGAAATTAAAAAATTTATTCATACAAAAATCTATATAGAAATGTTGATAGTGATGCTAATCATTGCTCTAAACTGAAATAACTCAAATACACTTTAACTGGTGAATGGATACATAAATTGTGGTCATTCACACAAGAGGTAATGCTTATCAGTAAAAGGAGAAGCTACTGAGATAAACAAGACTTGGGTGAATCTCAAAGGCATTTTGTTGAAAGAAGCCTGTCTCAAAAGGATGCAGCAGACAGAATAATAGCCCCCCAGAGATGTCTGTGTCCTAATTCCTGAAACCCATTAATGCATTTTTTTTCTTACATAGAAAAAGGTACTTTGCAGATGTGATTGAACTGAGGATCTTGAGAAGGGGAAATTATCCTTTTAGGTCCAGTGTAATCATGGGGTTTTTATAAGAGGGAAACAGGAGGGTCAAAAGGCAGAAAAAAGTGATGTGATGATGAAAGCAGAGGGAAACAAAGCAACACGACGATGGGCATGGACCAAGGAATGAGGACAGCCTGTATAAGCTGGAAAAAGCAAGGCAATGGATTCCCCACTAGAGTTTCCAAAAGGAAAGCAGCCCTGCTGACACATGGATTTTAGCCTGTTGACACTGAATTTGGACATTTAACTTTCCAAAATGTAAGATAATAAATTTGCATTGTTTTAAGCTACAAAGTTTGTACTAATTTGTTGTAGTGGCAGTCAGAATCTAATACAGTTGCATATTCCTATGGAATTTTTCCTATGGAAAAATCTCCCTTATATCCCAAATTTGGCTAGATGTTTTTCAGGTATCCTTTTTTAGTACCCTGTCCACAGCACTTTTGTAACTTCTGCATACTTCAGCATGTATTTCTTAAGAATAAGGACCTTTTCTTACACAATCACAGACAGTTTTGAAAATCTAGAAATTTATATTAACACAATACTTCAATCTGTTGTCCTTAGTCAAATTTTGTCTCATTAATGCCCTTTTAATCAAAATTTGGGGGGCGGGGGTTTGTTTGTTTTGTTTTGTTTTTTGTTCTGTTTTTGGTGATCAACGATCCAATCCAGGATCACACAGTGCATTTAGTTATGAGTTTTTAGTCCCCTTTCTCTGCAACATTTTCTCAGTCCTGTGTCGTTCATGTCAATAACATTTTTGAGGAGTACAGACCAATATTTTGCAGAAGATTCCTCCATGTGTTTCTCTGATGGTTCCTCATGATTAGATTCAGGTTATGCATTTTTGGCAGGAATACCACAGAAGTACCCTTCTCAGTGCATCATACCAGTAGGAAGATGAGGCAGTTTGTCCAATTACTGGTGATATTAACTTTGGTCACTTGGTTTAGGTAGCAGCTACCAGTTTTCTTTACTATAACGTGACTAATTTCCTCTTTATAATTAATAAGTATCTTCTTAGGAGACACTTTTAGATTTTTGCCCACCCATCTTAGCATCTATTTATAGTCCTTGCCTGAAAAAAAAAAGTTATTACTATAGTGGTTGTCATGTAGTGATTTTCTAATTCTTGGAATCCTCTTTTAAAGAAGAGTTTATCTTTCTCCTCCGTTTTTTCTTTTTAGTTTCTCACATTTATTTATATCAGTATGGACTCATGGATACTTATTTTATTCAGTGGCTTATAATTCATCACTATGATAATTTATTTTGCTCAGGTGTACCAGACTTTGCCAGTAGTAGTCCTTTTAGCCTGACTCCAGTGTTGTTTTGATATGTTTCAATGAATCTTTTTTTTTTTTTTTTTTTGGCCAAGGTAGATTTATTTCTTGCCCTCTCTCATGATGAGTGAGCTGCATCCTTTCAGGGAAAAAGAACCACCTTAGAGATTCCGTTCTAACCACTGACCTGACCATCCAAGGAACCCACGGTGTTCCCCATCTCTGCAGCTCTTATGAGCACATGAGGCTGGTCACTCAATCCATCAAACCATCTGCCAGATCCCACAAGGGTCATTAAGAAGGGAAGAAAGGCATCCAATCCAATCATGGTACCTACTGCCCTTTCCTGAGCCTGCGATGTACCGAGATCAGCAGCCTGACTGCAGGCTCAACACAGTCAATCTATCCCAGAACAGAAGGAGCAGACCTCTAGCCCCATGTTCTTCAAGTGGCCTCTCTTTTTGAAGAGAATCACCCCAATATGTGTTCTTCTGTAGTCTTGACACAGAAGTCTAGACAGATGATACTGGAACTGGCTTACTATTGAGCTTGTGGACTATAATATGAATTCAGAATAAGATCAGGCTGATGAAGTGGGCTAGCAGAAACTGCACAGCATTCAGAAGGAGTTAGTTCCTGGTTCCTACACTTCGTGGGCCACGAGGCCACAGCTACTCATCCACTGAGGTTCACTTCCTTCATCTAACTGCTACTTGATTCACATGTTTTGCCCACTAGTTATACTGCTGGGTCTCCATAGAAACCGTAGATCTCACATCCCTGAATCCCTCGAGCCCCCCATTCACTGCCTCCCCCCAAACTGGCTCCTCCCACTGGCCCCGCCAGCAGATGGAATCAGGAAATAGAGAGCTTGCTGTGTCATGATGTGTTGTGTAATCACCAAGCTTCACCTCTTCCTTGCCCTTAGTCACCAGGAAAGTAAGCAGAAGCTCTCAAAGGCTTTTTTGGCGGTACGCGGGCCTCTTACTGTTGCGGCCTCTCCCGTTGCGGAGCATAGGCTCCGGACGCGCAGGCCCAGCGGCCATGGCTCACGAGACCAGCCGCTCCGCGGCATGTGGGATCCTCCCGGACCGAGGCACGAACCCGTGTCCCCTGCACCGGCAGGCAGACTCTCAACCACTGCGCCACCAGGGAAGCCCTCAATGAATCTTTGAAAACGTTCTTACAGTCTGGCACAAAATACTCTAAGTTCATCCTGTTGTACTTTCCATGTCAGCCATTTCTTCAAGGAGCTCTAATTCCTTTTATTGGAAATGGTATTTAGAAACCAAGATATGGGTGCTAGGTGTGCATTTTGCCACTAGGGTTTCATTGCTTTCAGGTCTTTTCAGCAAACAGACCTACCAAATAGGAGGATTGAAATTTTCAACTATACTTCTGGATTTCTCTGCTTTTCCTTTTATTTACCTATCAGTTTTTCCTTCATGTATTTTGAAACTCTTGTTGTTGGATGTAAACACATTTAGGATAGCTATGTTTTCTTGGTAAATTGATCCATTTATTGTTACACGATGTTCCTCTTTATCTCTGGTAATGATTTTGTTCTGAAGTCAAATTTATCTGACACTAACATAGTCATCCCAACTTTCTTTTTTACTTTCTGTTTTAAAAACAGCATTATTGAGATATAATTCTTATATCATTCAGCTCACTCATGACTGCTTTTTAGTATATTTACACAGAATTGTGAAACCATTATCATAACCTAATTTTAGAACACCTTTCCCCCTCAAAGGAACTCCATACAGATTAGTAGTTAATTCCATTTCTCCTAGAACCCCCACTCTCAGGTGTAAGCAACCATTAGTCTACTTTCTGCTGTTGTAAATTTGCCTGTTCTGGACATTTCATAGAAGTGGAATCATATAATATGTGGTCTTTGTGGCTGGCTTCTTTCACTTTGCATAATGCTTTCAAAGTTCATCTTTGTAGCTGCATGGATTTGTTTTCTATTGCTGATATTACAAATTACCACAAATTTAGTAGCTTGAAAAAACATACATTTATTATTTTACAGTTCTGTAGATTAGAAGTCCAATACAGGTCTCAGGTGTTGGCAGAGCTGTATTCCTTTCTGGAGGCTAGGGGAGAATCCATGTCCTGTTTTTTTTTTCATCTTCTAGGGACTGCCCATATTCCTTGGCTTATGGGCCTCCTCATCCATCTTCTAAACCAACAAAAGCAGGTAGGGTTTTCACATTGAATTCCTGTGTCTGACCCTTCTGTGTCCTTTCAATGTGTCCTTTGGTATGGTTGCTCTCTTCTTTCTTTCTCTTAATTAATTAAAATTTTTTTAAATAATTATTTATTATTTTAACACTTTCTTTTATTTTATTTTACTTTATTTTACCTTCTTCTTTCTTTCTTTTTTTTCTCCCTTTTATACTGAGCCATGTTGATGACAGGCTCTTGGTGCTCCAGCCAGGCATCAGGGCTGTGCCTCTGAGGTGGGAGAGCCAAGTTCAGGACACTGGTCCACAGGAGACCTCCCAGCTCCACGTAACATCAAACAGCAAAAATCTTCCAGAGATCTCCATCTCAATGCCAAGACCCAGCTCCACTAAACGACCAGCAAGCTCCAGTGCTGGATACCCTATGCCAAACAACTAGCAAGACAGGAACACAACCCCATCCATTAGCAGAGAGGCTGCCTAAAATCATAATAAGGCCACAGACACTCCAAAACACACCACCAGACATGGATCTGCCCAGCAGAAAGACAAGATTCAGCCACATCCACCAGAACACAGGCACTAGTCCCCTCCACCAGGAAGCCTACACAACCCACTGAACCAACCTTAGCCACTGGGGACAGACACCAAAAACAATGAGAACTACGAACCTGCAGACTGTGAAAAGGAGAACCCAAACACAGTAAGTTAAGCAAAATGAGAAGACAGAGAAACACACAGCAGATGAAGGAGCAAGGCAAAGACCCACCAGACCTAACAAATGAAGAGGAAATAGGCAGTCTACCTGAAAAAGAATTCAGAATAATGATAGTAAAGATGATCCAAAATCTTGTAAATACAATGGAGAAAATACAAGAAACATTTAACAAGGACCTAGAAGAACTAAAGAGACAACAAACAGTGATGAACAACACAATAAGTGAAACTAAAAATTCTCTAGAAGGGATCAATAGCAGAAGAACGGATAAGTGACCTGGAAGATAAAATAGTGGAAGTAACTACTGCAGAGCAGAATAAAGAAAAAAGAATGAAAACAATTGAGGACAGTCTCCGAGACCTCTGGGACAACAATAAATGCACCAATGTTTGAATTATAGTGGTACCAGAAGAAGAAGAGAAAAAGAAAGGGACTGAGAAAATATTTGAAGAGATTATAGTTGAAAACATCCCTAATATGGGAAAGGAAATAGTTAACCAAGTCCAGGAAGCAAAGAGAGTCCCATACAGGATACATCCAAGGACAAACACGCCAAGACATATATTAATCAAACTATCAAAAGTTAAATACAAAGAAAAAATATTAAAAGCAGCAAGGGAAAAACAAATAACACACAGGGGAATCCCCATAAGGTTAACAGCTGATCATTCAGCAGAAACTCTGCATCCCAGAAGGGAGTGGCCCGACCTATTGAAAGTGATGAAAAAGAAACACCTACAACCAAGATTACCCTACACAGCAAGGATCTCATTCAGATTTGACGGAGAAATTAAAACGTTTAATTTTTTAATCAGACAATCAACAGCTAAGAGAATTCAGCACCACCAAACCAGCTTTAAAACAAATGCTAAAGGAATATGTCTAGGCAGGAAACACAAGAGAAAGAAAAGAGGTACAATAACAAACCCAAAACAATTAAGAAAATGGTAATAGGAACATACATATCGATAATTACCTTAAATGTAAATGGATTAAATGCTCCCACCAAAAGACACAGACTAGTTGAATAGATACAAAAAGAAGACCCGTATATATGCTGTCTACAAGAGACCCACGTCAGACCTAGGGACACACACAGAGTGAATGTGAGGGGATGGAAAAAGATATTCCATGCAAATGGAAATCAAAAGAAAGCTGGAGTAGCAATTCTCATATCAGACAAAATAGACTTTAAAACAAATACTATTACAAGAGACAAAGAAGGACACTACATAATGATCAAGGGATCAATCCAAGAAGAAGATATAACAATTCTAAATATTTATGCACCCAACATAGGAGCACCTCAATACATAAGGCAAATACTAACAGCCATAAAAGGGGAAACTGACAGTAACACAATCACAGTAGGAACTTTAACACCCCACTTTCACCAATGGACAGATCAACCAAAATGAAAATAAACAAGGAAACACACATTAAACAAGATGGACTTAATAGATATTTATAGGACATTCCATCCAAAAACAACAGAATACACATTCTTCTCAAGTGTTCACAGAACATTCTCCAGGATCATATCTTGGGTCACAAATCAAGCCTTGGTAAATTTAAGAAAATTGAAACTGTATCAAGTATCTTTTCCGACCACAATGCTATGAGACTAGATATCAATAACAGGAAAAAATCTTTAAAAAATACAAAACACATGGAGGATAAACAATACACTACTGAAAAACCAGGAGATCACTGAAGAGATCAAAGAGGAAATCAAAAATGCCTAGAAACAGGGCTTCCCTGGTGGCACAGTGGTTGAGAGTCTGCCTGCCGATGCAGGGGACACGGGTTCATGCCCCGGTCCGGGAGGATCCCACATGCCGTGGAGTGGCAGGGCCTGTGAGCCATGGCCACTGAGCCTGTGTGTCCGAAGTCTGTGTTCCACAACGGGAGAGGCCCATGTACCACAAAAAAAAAAAAAAAAAATCCTAGAAACAAAAGACAATGAAAACACGACCACCCAAGACTATGGGATGCAGCAAAAGCAGTGCTAAGAGGGAAATTTATAGCAGTATAATCCTACTTTAAGAAACAAGAAACATCTCAAATAAACAACCTAACCTTACAGCTAAAGCCATTAGAGAAAGAAGAGCAAAAAACCCCCAAAATTAGCAGAAGGAAAGACATCATAAAGATCAGATCAGAAATAAATGACAAAGAAATGAAGGAAATGACAGCAAAGGTCAATAAAACTAAAAGCTGGTTCTTTGAGAAGATAAACAAAATTGATAACCCAATAGCCAGACTCATCAAGAAAAAAAGGGAGAAGACTCAAATCAATAGAATTAGAAATGAAAAAGGAGAAGTAACAACTGACACTGCAGAAATACAAAGGATCATGAGAGATCAGTACAAGCAACTCTATGCCAATAAAATGGACAAGCTGGAAGAAATGGACAAATTCTTAGAAATGCACAACCTTCCAAGACTGAACCTGGAAGAAATAGAAAATATGAACAGACCAATCAGAAGCACTAAAATTGAAACCGTGATTAAAAATCTTCCAACAAGGCTTCCCTGGTGGCGCGGTGGTTGCAAGTCTGCCTGCCGGTGCAGGAGACGCAAGTCTGAGCCATGGTCTGGGAGGATGCCACATGCCGCGGAGCGACTGGGCCTGTGAGGCACAACTGCTGAGCCTGCGCGTCTGGAGTCTGTGCTCCCCAACAGGAGAGGCTGCGATAGTGAGAGGCCTGTGCACTGCAATGAAGAGTGGCCCCCGCTTGCCGCAATGAGAGAAAGCCCTCACACAGAAACGAAGACCCAACACAGCCAAAAATAAAAAAATTAATTAATTAACTAATTAAAAAAAAAAATCTTCCAACGAACAAAAGCCCAGGACCAGATGGCTTCACAGGCGAATTCTATCAAACATTTAGAGAAGAGCTAAGACCTATCCTTCTCAAACTCTTCAAAAATATAGCAGAGGGAGGATAACTCCAAAACTCATTCTACGAGGCCACCATCACCCTGATATCAACACCAGACAAAGATGTCAGAAAGAAAGAAAACTACAGGCCGATATCACTGATGAAAATAGATGCAAAAATCCTCAACAAAATACCAGCAAACAGAATCCAACAGCACATTAAAAGGATCATACACCATGATCAAGTTGGGTTTATCCCAGAATGCAAGGATTCTTCAATATATGCAAATCAATCAATGTGGTACACCATATTAACAAATTGAAGGAGAAAAACCATATGATCATCTCAATAGATGCAGGAAAAGCTTTCGACAAAATTCAACACCCATTTATGATAGAAACCCTCCAGAAAGTAGGCATAGAGGGAACTTTCTTCAACATAATAAAGGCCATATATGACAAACCCACAACTAACATCGTCCTCAATGGTGAAAAACTGACCATTTCCACTAAGACCAGGAAAAATACAAGGTTGCCCACTCTCACCACTATTATTCAACTTAGTTTTGGAAGTTTTAGCCACAGCAATCAGAGAAGACAAAGAAATAAAAGGTATCCAAACTACAAAAGAAGAAGTAAAGCTTTCACTTTTTACAGATGACATGATACTATGCATAGAGTATCCTAAAGACACTACCAGAAAACTACTAGAGCTAATCAATGAATCTGGTAAAGTAGCAGGATACAAAATTAATGCACAGAAATCTCTTGCATTCGTATACACTAATGATGAAAAATCTGAAAGTGAAATTTAGAAAACACTCCCATTTACTATTGCAACAAAAATAATAAAATATCAGGAATAAACCTACCCAAGGATACAAAGACCTGTATCCAGAAAATTATAAGACACTGATGAAAGAAATTAAAGATGATACAAATTGATGGAGAGATATACCATGTTCTTGGATTGGAAGAATCAACATTGTGAAAATGACTCTACTAACCTAGCAATCTACAGATTCAATGCAATCCCTATCAAACTGCCAATGGCATTTTTCACAGAACTAGAACAAACAATTTCACAATTTGTATGGAAACACAAAAGACCCCGAATACCCAAAGAAAGCTTGAGAAAGAAAAACAGAGCTGGAGGAATCAGGCTGCCTGACTTCAGACTATACTACAAAGCTACAGTAATCAAGATAGTATGGTAGTGCCACAAAAACAAAAATATAGATCAATGGAACAGGATAGAAAGCCCAGAGATAAATCCACGTGCATATGCTCACCTTATCTTTGATAAAGGAGGCAAAAATATACTGTGGAGAAAAGACAGCCTCTTCAATAAGTGGTGCTGGGAAAACTGGAGAGCTACATTTAAAAGAATGAAATTAAAACACTCCCTAATACCATGCACAAAAATAAACTCAAAATGTATTAAAGCCCTAAATGTAAGGCCAGACTCCATAAAACTCTTAGAGGAAAACATAGGCAGAACACTGACATAAATCATAGCAAGATCCTTTTGATCCACATCCTAGAGAAATGGAAATAAATACAAAAATAAACAAGTGGGACCTAATGAAACTTAAAAGGTTTTGCACAGCAAAGGAAACCATAAACAAGACAAAAAGACAACCCTCAGAATGGGAGATAATATTTGTAAATGAAGCAACTGACAATGGAGTAATCTCCAAAATTTACAAGCATCTCATGCAGCTCAATATCAAAAAAACAACCCAATCCAAAAATGGGCAGAAGACGTAAATGGACATTTCTCCAAAGAAGATATACAGATTGCCAAGAAACAAATGAAAGAATGCTCAACATCATTAAACATTAGAGAAGTGCAAATCAAAACTACAATGAGATATCATCTCACACCAGTTAGAATGGCCATCATCAAAAAATCTACAAACAATAAATGCTGGAGCGGTTGTGGAGAAAAGGGAACCCTCTTGCACTGTTGGTGGAAATATATATTGATACAGCCAGTATGGAGAACAGTATGGAGGTTCCTTAAAAAACTAAAAATAGAACTACCATATGACCCAGCAATCCCACTACTGGGCATATACCCAGGGAAAACCATAATTCAATAAGAGCCATGTAGCAAAATGTTCATTGCAGCTCTATTTACAATAGCCAGGACATGGAAGCAACCTAAGTGTCCATCAACAGCTGAATGGATAAAGAAGATGTGGCACATATATACAGTGGAATATTACTCAGCCATAAAAAGAAACGAAATTGAGTTATTGTAGTGAGGTGGATGGACCTACAGTCTGTCATACAGAGTGAAGTGAGTCAGAAAGAGAAAAACAAATACCGTATGCTAACACATATATATGGAATCTAAAAAAAAAAAAAAAAAAAGGTCATGAAGAACCTAGGGGCAAGTCGGGAATAAAGACAAAGACCTACTAGAGAATGGACTTGAGGATACGGGGAAGGTGAAGGGTAAGCTGGGACAAAGTGAGAGACTGGCATGGACATATATACACTACCAAACGTAAAATAGCTAGCTAGTGGGAAGCAGCCACATAGCACAGGGAGATCAGCTCCGTGCTTCTTGACCACCTAGAGGGATGGGATAGGGAGGATGGGAGGGATGGAGAGTCAAGAGGGAAGAGATATGGGGACATATGTATATGTATAACTGATTCTCTTTGTTATAAAGCAAAAACTAACACACCATAGTAGAGCAATTATACTGCAATAAAGATGTTAAAAAAAAAAGTAGCTGCACCATTTTATATTCCTCCAGCAATCTGTGAAGTTTCCAACTTTTCCACACCCTGACCAACACTTCTTATTTCCTGTTTTTTTTTATTATAGCCATTCTTAAATTTTCCGTTTTGATTAGTGTTTGGATGGTATATTTATTTCCATCGTTTCACCTTTAACCTATGTATTTATATTCACATGGTTTCTTTTGAAAGCATAAAATGCATCTTACATTATCTGTGTGTATATATAAAGCACTTTTAATATTAACTTTTGTAATTTTTTTTCAGAGCTATGCTTTAAAAAATATGGAACACTTCATGAATTTACATGTCCTCCCTGCTCAGGGACCATGCTAACCTTTGGAAAGCTATGTGGTATGAATAGCTTCAAATTTTCTGGTAGTGTATTATTAAGAGGATTAAAGATTTTAACAGTTATTCGCTGATATTTATGCAGATGTATCTATTTAAATTTTATTTTCAGTTGACTAAAAAAAATAATAAAACCTTTTTAACAAAATTGAGTTTTGCCATAGATTTGCTCCTCTCTTCCATAAAGTACGGATTGCATAATTTCAATTTTAAAAATGTTCATAGATTAAAATTGATCCACACTACTTGACACCCTTAAAGTCAACAGATATAAAGAGGTTAAAACATTCTCTGAAATGTTGAATCAACAAAGCTGGACTTAGTAACATTCTGATTAAAAGATTCTTTCCATGTTGGCATTGGTTTTGGAAGATACAGTTTATGCCAATAATGGAATTGGAAATGTGACAGAACAGTTATGATGAGGTTTTGGCTATATGGTGCCATTGGACACTTAGAGATTTCCCTAACTGAACTCCCTTTTTTTCTAATACTAGTTAGAGTATCTAATATTGATGCCAACACCTCCTTTGCAGAATACATACCTGTCAAGAATTGAGCACAATGCATGTAGTAGACAGCTCAGCACACAGGGACTTACGATCTTATGCATTCATTTTCAAGGTAAGTTTTACTGTTTGCTCATACAATAAGCTAAATTTGGCTTTTATTTTTCTAAATATGTGTCACCAACACAAGGTCTCAGGAATGACTTATTCTTTAGAGGAAAGTGGAATACTGGCTATTATGCTTGGATTTTCTAACTAGCTATGTGACCTAGATTGTTCTTCATCTGTTTTTCTGTTGTGAAGCAGAGATAATATTATCTGTTTACCTGTAGCAATATACGTAGCTGATAAAGACAGAAGACACTATTTGCAAATAGCTTTGAAAAGTAAATATTTAAAACTATCTTTTGGTTTTGCACATTTTATCAGAGTTTACAAATTGTTGGCCCTTGGACTAGTTGGGTCCCAAGACGTTTTATTTGGCTTATGTATGTGATTTCTTTCAGAAAGAGGCTGTCTTCTTCACAAGTCCTATGTTCCTGTTGGCCCATTTTATTAATTCATTTTCTGTAAATACTTGAGTTGCTACTGCAGCTCTTAGGGATTCAGAAATGAAAATTTATTTTGTGGAAACATTGAGAACTTCTAGTCATTTCTTTCTTTTTCTTTTTTTTTTTGTGGTACGCGGGCTTCTCACTGTTGTGACCTTTCCCGCTGCGGAGCACAGGCTCTGGACGCACAGGCTCAGCGGCCATGGCTCACGGGCCCAGCCGCACCGCGGCATGTGGGATCTTCCCGGAGCGGGGCACGAACCCGTGTCCTCTGCATCGGCAGGTGGACTCTGAACCACGGCGCCACCAGGGAAGCCCCTAGTCATTGCTTTCTTAAAATCACTTTGGGTTAGAACATTCTCAATGTTCTTTTAGCAAGATCTATCAATATCATATTATTACTCCTAAACCACAATTCTTATCCGGTGGTCCTTGATAGAACTCAGGAGGTTTGTGAATTGGAGTGGGAAAATATAAAATATTACATCTTTATTTTCAGCATGTCCCCTAATTATGACTGTAGGTAACAAACCACCCTAGTATTAGTAGTACCTAATAAAAATTACAGATATTTTTGTACCACATTACATATGTTTCTGATATCCTGAAATATTATTCTTTACTTTGAAATTATGGTTACCGTTAAACTCACTCCTAGATTGTGTTATTTAATATGTAATTAAAGAAGTGCACATATTTCTATACTACAAATATATGTTATTAATATTTTTAAAATTGCATTTCAGAATGTATTTCCTTTCTAATCCTATATGGTTTAGTTCATGAGCTTAAGAAATGTATTCTGAGAGGTATCTTGGTGAGAGAAAAAGAAAACAAGAAATAAAAACAAAAAACTAGTGCCCTAAAACATTGTACTTTTATCTAGAGAAAGTACTTATTAGTTCAAACAATGTACATATCAAGTCTATGTTGTTATATAATCTCTTATATTCAGTGGAAAAAACATGCTGGAAATATATATATTCCAACTGCAAAATTATTCCGTTAGACAATGTTTCTTTTCTTAGAAACATCCTTCTCACAAACACGATTATATGCCTATTTTATCTTTTATCACACTTTGCTAAAAGGAGCACAGAACGGTTTAAAATTATGTATTAAGAATTTATTACGCCCACCACTATATTTACATAGACTTGAAAATAGCAAAATAGTACTGTATAAATCATGCACAACAGGAGTTTTGAAAATCTGGATAAAACATTCAGTTGTAAAAGTTTAAATAGTAGATTGGGACTTCAAGAGTCTGTTACTTCAATAATATACACTTATTATCTGCTGCAACTGGCCAATTTATGTCTTCTACATTTTGGAGTACCAGGAAGGCAGGATTTTAATCTTTTCTTTTTTTTAACATCTTTACTGGAGTATAATTGCTTTACAATGTTGTGTTAGTTGCTGCTGGGTAACAAAGTGAATCATCTATATGTATATATATATCCCCATATCTCCTCCCTCTTGCACCTCCATCCCACCCCCCATCCCACCCCTCTAGGTGGACACAAAGCACCAAGCTGATCTCCCTGTGCTATGCGGCTGCTTCCCACTAGCTATCTATTTTACATTTCGTATTATATACATGTCCATGCCACTCTCTTACTTCGTCCCAGCCTACCCTTCCCCCTCCCCATGTTGTCAACTCTATTCTCTATGTCTGCGTCTTTATTCCTGTCCAGTCCCTATATTGTTTAGAACCTTTCGTTTTTGGTTTTGTTTTTTTAGATTCCATATATATGTGTTAGCATATGGTATTTGTTTTTCTATTTCTGACTCACTTCACTCAGTATGACAGTCTCTAGATCCATCCACCTCACTACAAATAACTCAATTTCTTCGTTTCTTTTTATGGCTGAGTAATATTCCATTGTATATATGTGCCACATCTTCTTTATCCATTCATCTGACAATGGACACTGAGGTTGCTTCCATGTCCTGGCTATTGTAAATAGAGCTGCAATGAATATTGTGGTACCTGACTCTTTTTGAATTATGGTTTTCTTAAGAGTATATTCCCAGTCACGGGATTGCTGAGTCATACTGTAGTTCTATTTTCAGTTTTTAAATTTTTTTTTATTTTCAGTTTTTTAAGGAACCTCCATACTGTTCTCCATAGTGGCTGTATCAATTTACATTCCCACTAACAGTGCAAGAGGGTTCCCTTTTCTCCACACCCTCTCCAGCATTTATTGCTTGTAGATTTTTTGATGATAGCCATTCTGATTGGTGTGAGGTGATACCTCATTGTAGTTTTGATTTGCATTTCTCTAATGATTAGTGATATTAAGCATCCTTTCATGTGTTTGTTTGCAATCTGTGTATCTTCTTTGGAGAAATGTCTATTTAGGTCTTCTGCCCATTTTTGGATTTGGTTGTTTGTTTTGTTGATACTGAGCTACATGAATTGTTTATATATTTTGAAGATAAATCCTTTGTCTGTTGATTCATTTGCAAATATTATCTCCCATTCTGAGGGTTGTCTTTTGGCCTTGTTTATGGTTTCCTTTGCTGTGCAAAAGCTTTTAAGTTTCATTAGGTCCCATGTGTTTATTTTTGTTTTTATTTACATTTCTCTAGGACATGGGTCAAAAAGGATCGTCCTGTGATTTATGTCATAGAGTGTTCTGCCTATGTTTTCCTCTAAGAGTTTTATAGTGTCTGGCCTTACATTTAGGTCTTTAATCCATTTTGAGTTTATTTTTGTGTATGGTGTTAGGGAATGTTCTAATTTCATTCTTTTACATGAAGCTGTCCAGTTTGCCCAGCACCACTTATTGAGGAGGCTGTCTTTTCTCCACTGTAAATTCTTACCTCCTTTGTCAAAGATAACGTGACCATATTGATGGGTTTATCTCTGGGCTTTCTATCCTGTTCCACTGATCTATATTTCTGTTTTTGTGCCAGCACCATACTATCTTGATTACTGTAGCTTTGTAGTATAGTCTGAAGTCAGGCAGCCTGATTCCTCCAGCTCCGTTTTTCGTTCTCAAGATTGCTTTGGCTATTCGGGGTCTTTTGTGTTTCCATACAAATTGTGAAATTTTTTGTTCTAGTTTTGTGAAAAATGCCATTGGTAGTTTGACAGGGAAAGCATTGAATCAGTAGATTGCGCTGGGTAGTAGAGTCATTTTCACAATGTTGATTCTTCCTAATCCAAGAACATGGTATATCTCTCCATCTGTTTGTATCACCTTTAATTTTTTTCATCAGTGTCTTATAGTTTTCTGCATACAGGTCTTTTGTCTCCTTGGGTAGGTTTATTCCTAGGTATTTTTTTTTGTTGCAGTCATAAATGGGAGTGATTCCTTAATTTCTCTTTCAGATTTTTCATCATTAGTGTATAGGAATGCAAGAGATTTCTGTGCATTAATTTTGTATCCTGCTTCTTTACCAAATTCATTGATTAGTGCTAGTAGTTTTCTGGTAGCATCTTTAGGATTCTCTATGTATAGTATCATGTCATCTGCAAACAGTGACAGTTTTACTTCTTCTTTTCTGATTTGGATTCATTTTATATCTTTTTCTTTTCTGATTTCTGTGGCTAGAACTTCCAAAACTAAGTTGAATAATAGTGGTGAGATTGGGCAACCTTGTCGTGTTCCTGATCTTAGTGAAAATGGTTTCAGTTTTTCACCATTGAGAATGATGTTGGCTGCCGGTTTGTCATATCTGGCCTTTATTATGTTGAGGTAAGTTCCCTCTATGCCTACTTTCTAGAGGGTTTTTATTATAAACTGTTGTTGAAATTTGTCAAAAGTTTTTCTGCATCTATTGAGATGATCATATGGTTTTTCTCCTTCAGTTTGTTAACATGGTGTATCTCATTGATTGATTTGCATATATTGAAGAATCCTTGCATTCTGGGATAAACCCAACTTGATCATGGTGTATGATCCTTTTAATGTGCTGTTGGATTCTGTTTGCTGGTATTTTGTTGAGGATTTTTGCATCTATGTTCATCAGAGATATGGGTCTGTAGTTTTCTTTCTTTGTGACATCATTGTCTGGTTTTGGTATCAGGGTGATGGTGCCCTCATAGAATGACTTTGGGAGTGTTCCTCCCTCTGCTATATTTTGGAAGAGTTTGAGAAGGATAGGTGTCAGCGCTTCTCTAAATGTTTGACAGAATTCGCCTGTGAAGCCATTTGGTCCTGGGCTTTTGTTTGTTGCAAGATTTTTAATTACAGTTTCAATTTCAGTGCTTTTGATTGGTCTGTTTATATTTTCTATTTATTCCTGGTTCAGTCTCAGAAGGTTGTACTTTTGTAACAATATGTCAATTTCTTGCAGGCTGTCCTTTTTATTGGCATGTAGTTGCTTGTAGTAATCTCTCATGATCCTTTGTATTTCTGCAGTGTCAGTTGTTACTTCTCCTTTTTCATTTCTAATTCTATCAATTTGAGTCTTCTCCCTTTTTTTTGGTGATAAATCGGTCTAGTGGTTTATCAATTTTGTTTATCTTCTCAAAGAACCAGCTTTTAGTTTTATTGATATTTGCCATCGTTTCCTTCATTTCTTTTTCATTTATTTCTGATCTGATATTAATGATTTCTTTCCTTCTGCTAACTTTGGGTGTTTTGTTGTTGTTCTTCTTCTTTCTCTAATTGCTTTAAGTGTAACGTTAGGTTGTGTGTTTGAGATTTTTCTTGTGTCTTGAGGTAGAATTGTATTGCTATAAACTTCCCTCTTAGAATTGATTTTGCTGCATCCTATAGGTTTTGGGTCCTCGTGTTTTCATTTTCATTTGTTTCTAGGTATTTTATGACTTCCTCTTTGATTTCTGCATTGATCTCTCGGTTATTTAGTAGAATATTGTTTAGCCTCCATGTGTTTATATTTTTAAAGTTTTTTTCCTGTAATTGATATCTAATCTCATAGGGTTGTGGTCGGAAAAGATACTTGATACGATTTCAATTTTCTTAAATTTACCAAGGCTTGATTTGTGACCCAAGATATGACCTATCCTGGAGAATGTTCCATGAGCACTTGAGAGGAATGTGTATTCTGTTGTTTTTGGATGCAATGTCCTATAAATATCAATTAATCCCATCTTGTTTAATGTATCATTTAAAGCTTGTGTTTCCTTATTTATTTTCATTTTGGATGATCTGTCCATTGGTGAAAGTGGGGTGTTAAAGTCCCCTAGTATGTTTGTGTTACTGTCAGTTTCCCCTTTTATGGCTGTTAGTATTTGCCTTATGTATTGAGGTGCTCCTATGTTGGGTTCATAAATATTTACAATTGTTATATCCTCTTCTTGTATTGATCCCTTGATCATTATGTAGTGTCCTTTGTCTCTTATAATAATCTTTATTTTAAAGTCTCTTTTGTCTGATATGAGAATTGCTACTCCAGCTTTCTTTTGATTTCCCTTTGCATGGAATATCTTTTTCCATCCCCTCACTTTCAGTCTGTATGTGTCCCTAGGTCTGAAGTGGGTGTCCTGTAGACAGCACATATATGTGTCCTGTTTTTGTATCCGCTCAGCCAGTCTATGTCATTTGGTTGGAGCATTTAATCCATTGACATTTAAAGTAGTTTTCGATATGTATGTTCCTATTACCATTTTCTTAATTGTTTTGGGTTTGTTTTTGTAGGTCTTTTCCTTCTCTTGTGTTTCCTGCCTAGAGAAGTTCCTTTAGCATTTGTTGTAAAGCTGGGTTGATGGTGCTGAATTCTCTTAGCTTTTGCTTGTCTGTAAAGTTTGTAATTTCTCCATCGAATCTGAATGAGATCCTTGCTGGGTAATCTTGTTTGTAGGTTTTTCCCTTTCATCACTTTAAATATGTCCTGCCACTCCCTTCTGGCTTGCAGAGTTTCTGCTGAAAGATCAGCTGTTAACCTTATGGGGATTCACTTGTATGTTATTTGTTGCTTTTCCCTTTCTGCTTTTAATATTTTTTCTTTGTATTTAATTTTTTAAAGTTAATCAATTAACTTATTTTTGGCTGTGTTGGGTCTTCATTGCTGCGCACGGGCTTTCTCTAGTTGCAGTGAGCAGGGGCTACTCTTCATTGCAGAGCGCTGGCTTCTCATTGCGGCAGCTTCTTTTGTTGTGGGGCACCAACTCTAGGCATGCGGGCTCAGTAGTTGTGGCACTCAGGCTCAGTAGTTGTGGCTCATGGGCTCTAGAGCACAGGCTCAGTAGTTGTGGTGCACGGGCTTAGTTAGACCGCGGCATGTGGGATCTTCCCAGACAAGGGCTTGAACCTGTTTCCCCTGCATTGTCCACCAGGGAAGTTCCTGTATTTAATTTTGATAGTTTGATTAATATGTGTCTTGGTGTGTTTCTCCTTGGATTTATCCAAATGGGACTCTCTGTACTTCCTGGACTTGATTGACTCTTTCCTTTCCTATGTTAGGGAAGTTTTCAACTACAATCTCTTCAAATATTTTCTCAGTCCCATTCTTTTTGTCTTCTTCTTCTGGGACCCCTATAATTCGAATGTTGGTGCGTTTAATGTTGTCCCAGACATCTCTGAAACTGTCTTCAATTCTTTTCATTCCTTTTTCTTTATTCTGCTCTGCAGTAGTTATTTCCACTACTTTATCTTCCAGGTCACTTATCCGTTCTTCTGCCTCAGTTATTCTGCTATTGATCCCTTCTAGAGAATTTTTAATTTCATTTATTGTGTTGTTCATCATTGTTTGTTTGCTCTTTAGTTCTTCTAGGTCCTTGTTGTATGTTTCTTATACTTTCTCCATTCTATTTCCAAGAATTTGGATCATCTTTACTATCATTATTCTGAATTCTTTTTGAGGTAGACTGCCTATTTCCTCTTCATTTGTTTGTTCTGGTGGGTTTTTACCTTGCTCCTTCATCTGCTGAGTATTTGTCTTCTCATTTTGCTTAACTTACTGTGTTTGGGGTCTCCTTTTCACAGGTTGCAGGTTCATAGCTCCCATTGTTTTTGGTGTCTGCCCCCAGTGGGTAAGATTGGTTCGGTGGGTTGTGTGGGCTTCCTGGTGGAGGGGACTGGTGCCTTTGTTCTGGTGGATGTGGCTGGATCTCTTCTTTCTGGTCGGCAGGACCGCATCCAGTGGTGTGTTTTGGCATGTCTGTGAACTTAGTATGATTTTAAGCAGCCTCTCTGGTTATGGGTGGGGTTGTGTTCCTGTCTTGCTAGTTGTTTGGCATAGGGTGTCCAGCACTGTAGCTTCCTGGTCTTTGAGTGAAGCTGGGTATTAGCGTTGAGATGGAGATATCTGGGAGAGCTTTCGCCATTTCATATTATGTGGGGCCAGGACGTCTCTGATGGACCAATGCCCTATTCATCTCTCCCACCTCAGAGGCTCCAGCCTGGCACCTGGCCAGAGCACCAAGACCCTGTTAGCCACACGCGACTAGAAACAACGTATTGTGCCTCTTTACCAGTATTTGAGTGACTCAAGCATTACAGGGTTGGGTATGCAGTAAGTTGCTCTGCATGGTGCTGACACATCAAGGTGGACCAGGGTCATGGCTCCCAAAGCTGAGTCTACTTGCTTGTTTGGACCCTAAAGAAGTTTTTAGTCATCTACGCATCGAATATGCCAGGGGCTGGAGGAGTTGCGTTTTGTTGGGACGACCCGGTAGGATTTTTATCTTAACGTCAGCTCTGAGTTTCTGCAAAAAATTCAGTCACGCCACATATACCAGATGCTTCCCTGTGTCTTTAGAACTATCAAGGTAATGATTTTCTGTACTGATGTAGCTTTCGTCAGATCAGAGTGTGAATATGAAGGATTATTTTCAAGCTGAACAAATTATGTTTTTTCTTACATACCTCCCTAATAAGTGATTGTCAGAATTCTAACTTTCAGGCGACCAGTATGACATTAAAAATATCCAAGGTATTAAAAGGTCAGAATGCCAAAGGAACTTACTTAATACTATTGTAACATTACTGTCCCCCACCCCAGTGAAAAACAAAATAAGAAAGAAAAGAAAAAGCAACTTTTTAATCAACGTGGAGAAAAGATGCAGATATATTATAAATTTATATCCCTATCCTGGTTTCTCCCTTCAACTACAGACCCTATTAGTGTCTAAGAGAATAGTCATATTTCATACATTAATAATAATTTCTATAATTCACCCTACACTGTAAACTCCAAAAAGTGGTGATCTTTCTTTAGGCCCATCATTCCAATGCAGGATGTTTTGGAATGCTTTATTGGTGAAATGATCCAAACTGTATCATAGGGGCATGAGGAACTGAGAGAGGGAAGGGAAGGAAGCCAGTAAGTAGGACGGGTGGTGGTTCAATTCCTCTGGAAAACTCTGGAAGCGAGTGTGGGAAACTGAGAAGCTGGAATAGTTATTCTCCAGCTCTCATGTATTACTGGTTGTGGGCTGTTGTGAAGGCATTAATGCCCTTGCACTTTCCACTTTTTGTTTGTCCCATGTAGAGCTCAACAGGACAAGAAGAAGCCCTTAGGTAGAAAGTATCAGGTGATCATAGGATAAGGACTCCCACACCTGCAGAACTGATGAGCACAAAGAGCTATCAGGGAAGACCAGTTGTGCCTCTTGCAACTGTCATACCAGGATAGAGTCAAGATGATTTTTGTATGATTCCTAAAAAGAAAGTTATATGAGGTTAGGAGGGAAAATTGTATAGAAATTCTAAGAAACCAAGACTAAAAATAAACAAAAATCACCTTCCAATACTTCTTCCAACTTTGCTGTTAGAATAATCATTAAAATTTTTTTCAACAGAAGCATGTATGGTCTTTAAAAAAAAATTTACAGGGAGAAGGTAGGTGGAAGTTATGGGCTAAGTACTTGCAATGAGGAAAGAAAAAGAGTAAAATTGCAGTAGTGAAAGAAAGCAAAATGTGCTCAGTCTCCCACAGTATTTCAGCACAGAAGGCATGAAGCAAGAACAAAGGGCAAATATCTCATCCTTTACTCCCACCAGGCAGAATTCGTACTGTGAAAATTAACTGTCTTTTGCCTCATCAGAATTAAAATCATACACCGTTTGCAGACATATGCTCACACTTGAAATAGTTTGGAAAGAAATGATTCATTCTACAGTATCCATTAGAAAATGCCTCAGAATTACGGACAGTTTCTCAGTGTGAGGCAATAGTTTTTTTAATTATTATTTTTTGACTAGAATATAAACTCAGTGAAATTAGGAACTGTAGTGTTTTTCAGCATCTTACTAATGCAATGCCTGGTATGTAGTATTCACTCTATATGTAAGAGTTGGATGAGTGAATTTAATTGGTTAAATTAAGTGAAGTCATTTTATAACCCAGTGGTTCTTAAAGGGAGATAATAGGATTCTGTCTTTCCGCATCCTGCCCCCCTGGGACATTTGTCAATGCCTAGAGATATTTTGGGTTGTCACAACAGGAGAGAGAGTGCTATAGGCATCTAGTGGGTAGAGGTCAGAGATGCTGTTAAACATCTTACAATGCACTCGACAGTCTGCACAACAAAGAATTACCCATCTCAAAATGTCAACAGTGGCAAGACTTTCTAACCCTGCTATAATACCTAGCAGTGTTGTCGTTGACATATTCTATTCATACTTTATAAAATGCACTTTTAGTCAATAACCAGCAAGTTGATTTTTTTTTGGTCCAACATAAGGTCAGTCTCACATGTAAAGTTCTTTGATTCATTCTAGAGTTAATGTTTGCCCTGTGTTTGGGTTCCCCTAAAAGCCAACCCAGAGACAAGGAGTTCTACAAAAGTAGTTTAATTGACAAGTGACTTCTGAGACACCAGTAGGAAGTGGAAAATTGAGGTAGGGAAACAAGGAAGGAGTCAATGGTGTAGCATTATCAGGACATTTACCACTGTGACAACTGGGGCTAACAACTACTGGAGAACCCTGGGAGACAGGGTAGAGTGCAGCTGAAGATAATCTCAACTGAAAGATAAGGATGCTGGAGTATGTATCCACTGATTCAGTAGCAGCTACTCCATCATGATGTGGCAGGTTTATGACCAAACATGAGTTCATGTAGGCAACTGCATAAGAAAAATTGTTTACAGTGAGTTTTTACTAAATGCTTCCTTTTCTCTTTGGAGACTCAGTACTCTTTAATCCTTAATCTTATTCTTATCCTTGTGATATTTTAGAATCCTAGAATCATGAAGCCTTTCAGTATATCTAACCCAACCTGTTCCATAACTTGAACAAATGGATAGTTAGCTTCTGTTTCAGCATTTATGTTCTACTATGTCTAACTCTTTGATTAATTAAATTGATACTGAATAAGGAATAGTCTGTTTTCCTTTGTGTTTTCACTTTTCATTACGGATTAATTAATGTCAGACTGTCCTTGACATCTAGATCTATTGCTACTAGAAATGCCTTGACATTAATACTTGATTTATTCTTGGAGAAAGATACTAAACTCAAAAGAATTGGCAAAATTTTATGTAGAAAATGGTGACTGTTTGAAGGTCTCTGTATTTTGTGTTCATTTGTAGTTTAAATATTAATGAAAGCTTTCCATTAAATACTCATTCCAGTAGGTATGTGATACTAATTTATAAGGAAACACAAAATTAGTTTTATAGAAACTTCTAAAACTACTATGAATCAACCCCCTATGCAATATTCATCTCTGTCCACACATTATATTAAAGTGTGCTAAAATGTGTAAATTTAATCCTGGTACATAGGGGCTGAAGGCTCTCTTACATGATTTATGGGATCACTAAAAGATTTGTTTCTCCTCCTCAGTTGTTTTTCTACTATTGTCCCAAGATTTATATTATCCAATCAGGTAAAGACCACTTTCAACCTTATTTGAATAAGTGCTGATGGGTCATAACTTTTCTAGAAAGTTATATCAGGTACAGTAATGATGTTCTTTGATTTGACAAATCTTGAACAGGAAAAGTTTGGCTGCTGAGATTTTCAACATCAACCCACTTTTCGTGTTCTTACGGGTCTTTTTTTTAGTCTCAAAACACAAAAATGAACTGTCTATGTCAACTTCTCAAAAACAGTTACCAAAAAAAAACACAAAAAAACAACCCAAAAGACTTGTTACCAAAAAAACTATTCAATTTATTTTAAATTTAATTTCAGGAAAGAATATCAATATGGATGATTGTATGACAGTTACAACAATTACTGCCAAGCCATAAATAATTCTCTTTAACTTAAATATATATTTCTCTTCAAAGTCTGCTTAGATGCAATATAATTTTTGTGCAGATGCATTTATCTCCCATTTTATTCACTGCTGTTAGTTATATCACTCTGTACAGAGTTAACAAAGGGCAAGAACACTAAAGATTTTACATTTTAGATACCATTTTATAAATATTTTATAGAAGGCTGATCTAGGAGGAAAAGTTTGGTACCATTAAACACAAAGAAAATGCTATTTAAATCATTTAGATCATGCCACTGGAACTATTTTTCAAATAGTTTATGAAAATTATGTTTCAGAAGAGATTCTAACACCATGAAAGACACCGTGGTTTTTAATGGTGGTTTACAGAAGGACATTTCTTGAAGAATTGATTTATATATTTACAGTGAATCTGGAGTGAGTTTGTCCTAGTTCCATTTTGATATATGAATTTCATTTGGTATCTTTGACAAAGTGCTACAGCAATCAACCTGGTTTTTATTTAGTGTGTGAAAGGACAATCAGCCAAATTCTAATCTCAAATGTGTGAATTTATCACATATTTCATAAAATATGCTGCTTCGCAGTATCAAAAATGGATTTAAGACATTTATGGCAATGCACAGTACATGAGAAGCACATGAGAGTGGATGAATTCATTTTCAGGGAACCAACCTGGGGCTTTGCTAGTGCCTTCAAGAACACAAGACTTTTATTTTTCTCTTTAGGTCCTTGTCAGCTCAAGAAACTTGTAATTTATCAGTGGGCAGAATGGAGAGGCTAACCATTTTGTGTGGGAAGAAAGGAGGGCAGCAAAACTTGCAAGTCATAGATTATCTGAGAGCTATGCAGTGCACAAAATGGTTGTGTTTTCTTTCAGTGATCCCTGATTGAACTAGTCATTGATCATTTGCATTCTCCCGCATAGATTTTCATAAATTGCAGTTATACTTCCTTTTATATTGGGTTGATACACTGCCAAATATGACCACTACCTCTTTAATATAGGCTTTCTTGATTTGATTTTTTCTGCTCACTCTCTCCACCTCACAATGAGTAGAGTTATAAAAATGTTAGAAGGTGGGAAAGAACCTTTAATATTTATACATTTCAGTTAACCTTCTAAACTTTTGGGCATCCTTCAGAAGCAATCCAGAATGTTTCACCCTTTGAGGCTTCTCATTTCAGTTTTAAAATGCAACTTAGTTGTACCATTAAGAGAAATATTTACTGCAGGAACTTATATTTTGTACATCTTAACTTTCACATTTTGTGGCCTGATCAACTGTTCTATAGTCCATATTTCCAGTGTATTGTATATAATTATGTTTAACTGATTGCAGCTTTTTGACAAGTTCTAATGAAATATTCAGTTGTCAATTTTTAGTTTTCTTTATTGGAGCTATGGCTCTTAAATATTATTTAATATGACTAATAATACCATTTTTGGATATAGGCTACATTCTGATAAACACTAAGGTATTCTGAAGGAGGTAGCTTTATTTTTATTTTATTTTTATTTTTATTTATTTATTTTGGCTGTATTGGGTCTTTGTTGCTAAGCGGGGGCTTTCTCTAGATGCGGCGAGCAGGGGCTACTCTTCGTTGCAGTGCGCAGGCTTCTCATCACGGTGGCTTCTCTTGTTGCGGAGCACAGGCTCTAGGTGCACAGGCTTCAGTAGTTGTGGCACGTGGGCTCAATAGTTGTGGCTCACGGGCTCTAGAGCACAGGCTCAGTAGTCGTGGCCCACGGGCTTAGCTGCTCCACGGCATGTGGGATCTTCAAGGACCAAGGCTCGAACCCGTGTCCCCTGCATTGGCAGGCAGATTCTTAACCACTGCACCACCAGGCAAGTCCCGGTAGCTTTATTTTTAAACATGCAGTTCAATTGAAGCTGACATTATGCAGTTCAAAATATATATATTTAGTCTCCTTTCACTTTGAAGAATTACAGTCTCTGAATGCATTTCTTTCCGTTGTTAATAAGCGCTATGCCTGAAGATCAAGTCCTACAGCAAACCACATGCCAACCTTCACTACACATTGCTTCTTTTAAGTGGATAATTTAAAACATACGCACTCAAGTATACTATCTTTCTTCCTCTTTAGATTCTGTTTGAGTATCTCATCTGAAAGAGTCTAAAGCATAAATATTTGGTGTTTTTTATTGTAACTAACCCTTTTCACTCCGCAATAGCATACTGTTTGCATCATATAGTAAAGACTCTTTGCAAATCAAGTTGGATGGTATGAATGAGAGGGATCAACATTAGCTTCTAAGTGGCTACGAAGAAGATTGGGAATCTTGAGTCTTGGGAATCCTGAGTATGTAAGAGAGAAAATTGTGTAACTACTTATTGCAACATTTTACAAAGGGACCTTACATCTTTTAGGAATGCTTAGAGTTATAATGTAATAGCTTATACATTTCCATGAGTAATGTTGCCTATAAACATTAAATATTGAAGAAACTTAATGTACTGGCCAGACTGAACCCTTTCATGGAGCTATTGTTACAGTTATCATTGTTATTATTATTGCTGCAGGAGGTTCAATACACAGCCAACATAGACTCTTTTAAATTGAATTTGCATCTCTGCTATTTAACACCATCCAAAGTAAATCTCTAAATGTGAAACATAGTTACCTAAACGCTTGTAATGTAAAAACCCAATGTACACAACATTAATCATCAGCATTGGTAACTGGATGATTCAGTGATGGAGACTCATTGAATATTTCAAAATCTAATCTAGATATTGAATTTTTGGTAAAGTTACATGTTTAATACCTTGGTTTCATTGATGAATCCTATCTTCTCTAATTCAATTATTAATTCTTAATTTTAAAAAGTTATTTAGCATAACACTTCTCTAAACTATGATATTTTGCTATTTGCTTAGAATTCTACAAAAACTTATTGAGCCCTTACTGTATGCCTTATACCATGATAGGCACTAAGTGCCTTACTCATAAAGATAGCAGTAAGACACCATTCCTGACCTCAGAACTTCAAGATTTATTCAAATAATCACAATCTGTGATATGATAAGAATCATGATGAAGGAATAAAAAAGGGAAGTAGTAATGGCACAACTATATTCTAATGAAGATTAAATTATCAAAATTCTCTGTGATCCATTTTTTTCAACAAATGCTCATTAAGTACTTAACCATGTACTGGGTCTAATTCAAAACACTGGGGATTTCTCAGTGAATGAAACAGACAAAATCCCTCTTCTGGTGAGGCTAACATGCTAGTGGCGGGAGGTGGAAAATATATCCTAAGTATCATACATAAGTAAATTTTGTAGCATGCAATATTTGATTAACCATTTTCCCCCTTTAAAGGAGATAAAGTTACGTCCTGGTAAAGGGACATATTTGGAGCAATTTTTAAAAATTATTTAACTCAAATTATTCATGTTGAATATTCAAATATATTAGAAAAATATGAAATAAGTTCTAGGTTGACTTCACCAAATTTCATATTTTATTGCTGCTAAGATACACATCTCCTTACATATTTAGTGACTCTGAAAAGAGTGTCGATTAATCAATAGGATGTAACAATCATTGTCAACAGGGCAGCAGGTGCAGTGCAAGTTGTCACCTGCTGTGCACGCACCAACTTGGATTTCACTCATGATGACACGATGAGAAAACAACTACCCCTTGGCCTTTCAGTTGACACACCATGTATGAACACATTAAAGAAAGAATATGAGTCCTGGTTGTGGTCTGAAACCTCCCATTAATTCCTTGTGTAAGGTCAAGAAATCACTGAATAAAAACTTACCAGAAGTGTGGCAGCAGCTTAAAGGAAAAAACTGGAGACAACTGAGGAGCAATCTTTTGAGAAGTGCTGTATCACCAAGGCTGTCGATGGGGACGATACTGTGGGAATAAAAAAGAACATGGATATGGATGACTGAGTAGAAAAGGGATTCAGGAGAATTGCACTCTGAATGTGAAAACATTTTGAGAATACTCTACCCAATTTATTTGGTTTATATTTCCCTTTTTATGTGTACACAACGTGATATGTTAAAGATGTTAGCTAAGTTTAAAACATCTCTATGATATCTTTAAAAACATTCCAGGCAATATGAATGTATAATCCATCAAATTGGCAACTTTCTTCTTGTTTTTCAGGGGAACATAAGTTACTGGTTTGTCTTATAATTAATGGTGTTTTAAGTTTTATCAAATACAATAATTGTATAAGCAATAGCTGGATTTTCACTTTTATTCATGGAAATAATTATTCTCAAATGAGGAAAAAATTTCCTTACATTTGAAAACTATCACAGAAAAGATCAACTCTTTGGATGTTTGCACATGAACAGTCTATGATCAGCAGGTGAAAAAGACTGAGACCATCTGCTGCAATTAAACATGGAAGCTTTCATTCAAATGACTGAATAATTCCTATGAGCTCTCAGCAG
>NW_006785999.1:119797-142323 GCF_000442215.2 Lipotes vexillifer
CAGCAGGAAAATCAAAAGCCAATGTTTTAGATCTTTTTGTCATTCAGAATAGTTCAGTCAGGTTTTTGAAGACCAGGTTGTATTTTTTTAAAAGATACTTTGTTGCATGATTTAGAATTTTTTTCATCTCCACCACTCTGCTTTTTTAAAAATGTATTTGAGTTGATTTATAACAATGATGTACTTTTCTTTGTAGATTCAATTATGTTTGCAAAGCTATTGCTCCATTGTGTATACCTAGCAGGTAGACTTAAAGCTTTCAACCACTACTGTTATGATGACTAAGCACAATTGATTGTCTAACAGCTTGCTTGGAGATAATGGCAAGGTGGTAAAGAATTGAGCACGTGCGTCAACTTCTGTTTGGTATGTATCACGATTTCAGTCTCTTTTCAATCTTTGAGGTTCCTGGCCATCGGTTATTACACCACTTCTTCCTTTTGTCTCATGACAAATCATACACGCACAATGAGTAATAATTTTTATCTTAAAAAATACGAAGGGAACAGACAGGTTTTTGCTGTCCATCTTTTGGTGCACTGGGGAAGGGAAGAATTCTTCCTGATGCTCCTCAAATAAAGCCCAGTGGCTACTGTCTTTAGAGTTTTTGATCAATTTTGGTGAAAAGGAAAGTACAGCTACTGATGCATGGTAAGTCATTTTAAAAATCAGATAAAATGTGGACTTTCCATTACTGTTTTTGATTTAAGAATGTAGTACTTTTCTGCTTTGTTGAGCCAATGTCATTTTAAGAAATGTACAAGACTCTATTATTTATTCACGTTATTGTTTGTGTTAATAGTATCATTAATAAAATGAATCCTCTATATGCCATATGGTAAAATACCACTAACATTTCCACTAAAATTTCTTTCTGAAGTTATTAGTAGACGTTTCTCATTTTAGGTTGCATAATTTGCTTTTGTCATTGAGGATATTGGTAAAATTATAGAACATCTAAATGATGCATTAGGAGACCCACATCTCAGCAACAGGGTTTTACTGTGATGTAGTTCCATGGTGTGCCAAGTTTACTAGGCACTGGAGAACAATGAAAGTTTGGATAAATGGGCATTTTCTCTTTAATTGGCATAACCTTAAATGTTATCCACTTGGATGCAATTTTTTCTTTAAATGTAATGTACTCTGTTCTTCCTTAAGACGTAGAACACACTTGACTTTGCTTGACAGGTCCCCAAATCAGGATCATCTTTAATAACATTGATTACTGGACAGCAGTTATAAAAGAAAATGAATTTTGTGAGGGGAGCTCCTAAGGGCCAGTTAATTAGCATATGAAAATACATTTATGAATGGTGTGTTCTGCTTATGACCATCACTTTCACCTGCTGTATACTCAAGTAATTTTTCCTAGTCTCTCTACATCTCCACTGGCCATGACTACCAGCTCTTTACATCCATTGTTTTCTTTCTACTTTTGTCCATTTTTTTCCTTTCCTCTATCTTCTTTTATCTTGTCTCTTTTTTCTCAGACTCTTTGGCTTTCATACATTTCAGATTTGGCTGATAGTTATAATTAGACAACAAAAGCAAATTCTTGGTTGGATTAACATCGCTTCTTTAGTTCTTCTTGGCTAGATTTATTGGTAGGGTTTTCTATTCCTTCTCTTGTTGGAACCGTTTCAGAACATTGGCCATGCCCACTATCCAAGTGCTGAGTATACAGTGTTTCTGTAATAAAAATGAGAGCCTTTGGATACCAATTTTATTAGCTTACTGAAACGGGAATTCTCTTATGCCAGTTTTATATAATGTGGCATTTGGATACATAACAGTATTTTATGAAGGACACTATGTGTTGTTGCCAGAGTTTGTGTTTGATCTCATGTCTGTGACTGCTGTGCCAACAAGATGGCTAATGAGTAGATTAAAAAAAATCAGATCTGATGTTCATCTGAAAAGAAAGTGTTTAGTCATTATATGTTATCATTTATCTGATTCCATGAGATAAGAAGTTGGCATTGAAAGCATTTTCTTAAAATTTTGAAATTTATCTTCTGTGTAATTGATACACCTCTGTACCATCCCAATCTATTTGGATGAAGTCACCAAAATAATCAAAAAGCCCATAAGTTAAAGAGTTTTTATCATTATTGTCTAATACAACAAGGACCCAGGTTTCATGATGAAGTATATTCTGGACAAATAATGTAACCAGGCCCATATGTCTTGTGTTTAAGTCTTATCTATTATATAATTGCTGACATGTGTCTTTGTTCCTAATTATATCTATTTCTAAGTTAAAATATATATAATGCTCCCAATTTCTACATGGCAAAATATGTAAAACAATTTTGTGAATCAAGCCTATGTTTCTTCTTCTATGGCTTCACAACTTCTACTCAATTCCAAAGCACTATATTTTTAAAGCAAGAGACAATGTTATGGGATATATGAGTTCTTTCAAATAATAGTGTAATATGAAAGCTAAGAGCTGACTCTGGAGTTACACTAACTTAGGTCAAGCCTCAGTGCCATTATTTTAATTGCAGGATACTGGGCAATCCTGGGCTTCACTTTCCTCATCTGTAAAATGGGAGGGGGTGGGGGATACTAAGGGTGCATATATTATAGAGCTTTGGAGAGGATTAAATGAGAAAATACATTTAAAGCACTTAAATATACCTGACCTATAGGAAACACTTGACAAATGTTAGATCTTATACATATATTTTCTGAGTAGCTATGTTACATTTAGACATGAAATGTAAGAATGCACAAGAATTTACAGATGTATTTATTGGAGAAGCCATGATTACATATTAGAGTCACAAGTAAAAGGACAGCATGATCTTTCCTTATATATATATTTCTTTGAATAATCCATCTTCCACACTATGCAATCTAACTCAGTCCCACATGGAAACACCTTCAGAATGTAGCCAAAAGATTAAGGCTTGGTTTCTCTGAATATTGCCACTATGCTGGAGAGAAAACAGGGGATGATACTAAGTGGATTTAATTTTTTACTATCTAGAAACTTACTGTCTAAAATGAATTTGTATAAAGAGAAGTTGGTCTTTTAGAATTTGTGACACATAGAATGGAATTCAGCTAGATACAGGGTAATTTTCAGTGCTTCTGATTACTGTACGTCACCCACTTTAATTTTAACATAATATTTAAAAATCTGATACCAGACCTGATGTGTGGTATCTAATATCAAAGATAATATAGAGGAAAATTTGAAAGCTAAAAAGTAATAAAAACTACAATGTCTGTTGGTATTTTTATACACAAAGATAAAAAGCAGTATAGGTTATAAGGCTAAGTTTCCAGAAATGACTGTTTTAAGTTACTAATAATTCAGTTGTCAAATCTAGAATATAGTATTTTTTTCACATGCTTCAACTTCTTTTCTCTCTTCTTTAAAATTGAATTGAAGTATTTTGTGAGTTTGAGTTGAATGGTATTAAATAATTCATGTTTTAGTAATACATTACTCTGTTTTAATAAGATAATGACCCACTTAATCAATGGGATACTAAAACACATACTTTCATTCATGTTTCAATTAATCAGCCATCCAAAAATTTATTGAAGGATTTTAGAAATTATGAGTAATGCTGAAAAGGGTATTAAATATTTTCAAGGAGTTTACAGTTCAAACAGAGGACAATAGTAATGCATATGTCACAAGCATATAAAAGCATAATTAAATGTACCTCAGAGTACACAGGATATTTTTCAAAAACTCTAAAATAACAGTTAAGTCTATGGTGCTGTCAGCATTTCATGCAAGTCATGCCACTCCACAACGCAGCAAAGCATCATCAGAAGAGCTACAGAAACTGGCTTAACATTTGAAGTTTTTTCACTGTACCAGCCAGACTATGCCACGTCATTGCAGCGCACAATTATCAGCACTATCTGGGCAGAGACTGCTTCAACAGTGAATCTATTAATACCCTATTTTGGAAGATTTTTATGGGATAATAGAATACTTTTCATATTCTATGCAATTTCTGCATAAAGCTGTAGTATTGCCAAGGGAAATGTAAAAGCAGTGCAGAGCATAGTAGCCCCTATAAAATAGAATGGAGAACTGGCAGTCATTAGTGGATCATTTTCTACTGCAAAATGCTGAGGATATGCACATATTCACCACATATGGCTGTTCAAGTTGTGCACTGCACAACTCTAAGGGATAGTAACTATCATTTGCTTACTTAACCCAGGTAACATTTTTTTCACTACAAATGTTTGATAACAGAGAGGAATCTCAAGAGCAAAGTGCAGATTCAGGACAAAGAAAATAGGTAGGCTTTTCAAGGCAGGAATGACTATGTCAGTACAAGCGGTGGTGATGATGTATGTGAACTATCAGTTGCTTATATATCCTTTAGGATACATATGGCAGGATTCTAACAGATAAGTTTTTGAAGGGGTAAGAAAATATTTTATTTTCAGTTTCTGCTGTTTGCCTAGATTCTATATCAGTTGCTTTGGAGAACTGAATTTGTGAAAAGAACCTTATGTTTTTGTGTGTTTGGGTTATTGAAAGATCTTCAGTGAAGCTGCAAGCATATCTCTCTACACAATGTGTAACAATTAAATATTAGCTTAACTCTTTCTATCACCTCCTGTGTCTTTATCAACCACCCTCAAACTAACTCAGCAGGATTAAGAACATTTCTAATAACTGAGACAAAAAAGCTTATTTTATTTGTACATTCTGGATAAATGCATATAAGTGTATAGTGTATAGTATATTTGGATACAGTATCATAGTCTGAAGAACTATGAACAGAGACAAGAGTGTTCAAATGTACTAACATATGCTGTGTGCAGATTCAGCTGCCATCAGCTGCCATCGTTTTCCTTTGCCACATTTCTGCATAGAGGAGGGACACATAGATGGGACAGCAGAAGAAAGTCTTTTCTGAATTACATATTCTTACCTTTTATCAGTTGAAATCATTTATCTTGATTAAAATGGAGACCAGAGATGCCTAATGTTTTATGGACTTTGCAAACTCAGCTCCCTGATCTATAGTGACAAAAAACAAGAGTGGTGGAATAGGGCTGGGCGTTGGGTGTGGCATTGATTGGGAAAGGATAGACACGACTTTTTGAGGTGATGGGCATGCTATATCTTGAATGTGATGGGCATTATATGAGTCCATCTACTTGCCAAAAGTCATTAACTGTACATGTACAACGGGGGCATTTTATTGTATGTAATTTATATTTCAGTAAAAGTGATTTTGAAATACTAGCTGCCTATATCCAAAATTAATATTTCTATATCCAACATAGAAAAAAAAATTGTGTTCAATATACATCTGTATATTTGAAAACAAAAGAAGTCTTGTTGAGAATTAATTCTTGAAGAACTGTAAATTTAACTAAAAGTAAAATATGACAACATCACTTAAAAATGTTCAGGTCATTAAATCATTATGAGTATGCTTGAGTGTATGAGTGAAGAAATAATTATTCTATTGCTAAGTAATCTAAAAATGTATAATTTGTTTGCTATACATATTGAAACATTTCCTCCCTTAAAAATTGTAATATTGGTACAAATTAGTACATTCTCTTTGAAATGTTTGAGCAGTATGAAATACTTCCTCCCTTCTTATCCTTCCTTGTCTCCTAATGTTTACTGCTAAACTGAGACTTCACATTGGAAGCTCACACTTGTACTATACTGTGTATCATTTCAGATTTTATTCATTCATTGAACATTTTGGGTATGAATGAGTGGATATACGCTGTAGATATACACACACTAATTCTGCAACTTGATCTTCACTTAAGTATTTTAAAAATATCTCAAATATTATTAAGACTATGTCCAGATCCAAATTCAGCTGGTCAATTGTAAAGCATATGCTTCCTCCAAAGTATATTCCAGAGGGATTTTAAAGTAGTTAACATTTTGAAGTTGTTGATTCCAAAGGGATGTTAGAGCAAATATTTTAAACATTTTAAACTTATGTATAAATTATTAAGCATATATCTTAAACTCAGTGAGTCTTGACAAACGCATACATGTGTAATCCACAACTCTATCTAGACATAGAATTTTCTCAACTTCCCAGAAACTTCTGTCATGACCTTTCTCAAGCAGCACCTGTGGCAATTGTTCTTATTTCTTTTACCAACGATTAGTTTTGTCTGTTCTAGGACTTCATATAGATAGAATCAAACTGTTCGCATACTGTCTCTAGTCTCTGGCTTACCAACACGTTTTTGAGCTTCTACATATATAAGTAACCTGTTCCTTTTTACTGCTGACTAGTATTTGGTTGTAGGAATATATTACACTTTGTTTATCTATTCTCCCTTTGATGGATATTTGGGTTAGTTTTAATTTGAGGTTATTATGAATAAGTGTTTATGACCATTTTTATACAACTCATTTTTGTGCCTGTATGCTTCATTTCTTTGGGGGTAAATATTTAGAAATGGAATTGCTGGGTCTTAGAGTTGGTTCTGGTTAACTTTTTGAGAATCCACTAGACTCACTTCTAAAGCGGTTATATCATTTTACACTCCCACCAGCAGTACATGCCAGTTCTGGTTAATAGCCTATATTTTAAAGCTATTAACTTCAAAGTGATTTTGGTACCCAGTATTTTAAAAGAACTATGAGTCTAAATAGACAATTTGGCCAATGCCATCAGGGAGCTACTTTCAGCTCTAGGAGCTCATTTTATAGGGCAAGAGTTAAATGTCAGAAACCGAAGAAAGGTTTAAACTTCTGCTAATTATCAGGTGTATTAATAGAAGTCCTTGACTTTGGCTGATTTTACAACTACCACATGTGCTTCAGTACTGGATATATTTTGAAATATTATATAAATTAGTAGTTGCTTAAAACAATGTAATTTCCTTTTTAAAAGCTGGTACAAGCCATCATTTCTCACTGATTTAATTGTAAAGTGCATGACCCAGCACAGAAGTAAACACATACCCTCAATTTTGTCCCAAATCTTTGAGTTCTCGCCAACCCTGTCATTTCTTTACACCTCTTAAGTCTTTCAGTGGGGGATATGAGGTCATATAGACATCAAATTCTAACTCTGCCCCTTACTTGCTTTAGAATTTGGGCAAGTTAGTCAACAGAGAAGGGACAAACGGAGGCTGTAAAAACGACATGAAGTAATGCAGATAAGGCACTTAATAAATGATGGCAGGAATTTGTGGCTGTTAGATATTGTAGCAGTAGGAATTTCTTTCCTTAATCCTGTGCCATAGACAAGGTGGAGTACTTTTTGTTTTCTGAATGTAGCCTGTTTTCTCTCTGCAGTGCCTTTATCCATACTGTTCCTACCATCTAGGCAGGTCTCTCTTCCCTTTTTTATAAGTCTAGATCCTCATGGTAGTTCTCAAGTCAAAGGACACCTCTTTATCTGAATCTCTCCAAACTTCCTATCTGGAAACAAACAAATTTTCAAGTGAAGTCTAACGGTCTTTTAAAAACAAAACAATTTTGTTTTCTTTGTAACTTGTCATCATGTTTAGTACTATTAGAGAATAAGTTATAATGAAAACAAAAGTTGTTTAGTTCTGTTTATTTATATTTTTCACTCTTTGAGAGGTAGAAAGAGTACCATATCGTATATTACCATCTTTATCATCACCACGAGAACTAACAGTAATTAAATGCTTCACATGTGCCAGACTCAGTACTAAGCACTGACATTATTAAATGAATGAGTCAGATACACTTGGGAATTTTTAAAATCTCACTAAGATTAACTTCTTTCCTTCAAAACTTCTTTTGAATAAGCTAATTTCCTTTCATTTATTACTGAGACTCAGGGTGGACATTAAATGAAAAATCACTGCAGAAAATGCTTCATTCACCTAGAGTTGTGACAGAGATTAAAAATCAACATACACTATTAATGTCTAATTTCCACTATTTTTAAAAGTGTTCTTTCTCTCTCCCTCACTTTTTTCCTCTCCTTAAGTCCCGGCTCATATATGAGTTTCAGCATTAACATTCATAAATTGGACTATGGCGAGGATGAATCACTGGAATACTATATGCACTCTTTCAATACATATTGCAGTGTAAGAATGAACATGTCAAACTACTGTAAAGTGCATCTGTCTTCAGCATTGAACTTTTGTAGGTCATCTGAGAATACGAGGCAGTTTTTCAGGCATCGAAGAAACAAAACCATATCAAAGTTTCCTCCATGTCCTGGAAACTTTCTCTGATTTAATCAGTGGATGTATTGTCCTGTAATAACTTGTGATTGAAATGTAGTTTGTTTATTAACTTTATTATAATTTTAGACATTAATATTTTAAATGACTATTTTGAGGTACAATTCATATACAATAATATGAGCCTACTTAAGTGTATAACTTAATGAGTTTTGTCAAATGTGCACTCATGTCCACCTCCAGGCAACCACTTCTTTTGTGTTCTGACACTGTAGATCAAATATTGCCTCTTTTACAACTTCACATAAATGGAATTCACAGAGTCTGTACTCTTGCATCTGGCTCATTTAGCTCTCCATAATATTTTTGAGATTCAGCCAAATTCAGTTTTTTCATATGATCTAAGAACTATCATAAAATTATTTTTGTATAGAAAGGATATGGCGTAAAATATGTTGATTTTTTTTTTCCCCCGTATGGATGTTCAGTTATTCCAGCATCATTTGTTAAAAAGTTTTTTCCTTTCCACACTAAACTCGATTGGCACCTTTGTCAAAATTTCAATTGGCTACATACTATGGGTCTATTTCGGGACTCTCTATTCTGTTCCTTTGAGCAAGTTGTCTACTCTCATAGCAAAACTGCAGTGTCTTCATTACTACAGCTTTATAGAAGGTCTTGCAATCAGGTGTAAATTTTGCTCTTCTTTGGAATTTGACTTTATTCTCTTTTTCAAAATTGTTTGCCCATTCCTAACCTTTGTTATTTCCATATAAATTTTAACAACAGTTTATGAATTTATACTAAAAAGATGGGAAAATTTTGATAATGATTGCATTGAAACTATACATCAATTTGGAAAAAAATGGTATCTGAATACTACTGAATCTTCCAAAACATGAACAGTGTATATCTATATATTTATTTAGGTCCTCTCTAATTTCTTTAAATGCTGTAGTTTTCATTGTAATGGTATTGCCCAATTTCCATTGCATTCATTCCTAGGAAGTTGGTGTTTTTTAATGCAGATATAAATGATATTCAAAAAATTACTTTATAATTGTTCCTTGATAAGATATTAAAGTGCCATTTATTTTTCTGTATACTGTTCTTATATCTTGCAGCCATACTGAATCCACTTATTATTTCTAGTAGTATGAGTTTTTTGTGTGTATATTCTTTTAGATTTTCTATGCACACAACCATATCTTCTAGGAATAATGGCATTTTTACTTCTTCCATTTTCTACCTTTCTATTCTATAGACTTCTTTTTTCTTATGTTCTTGCACTGACCAAAACTTTTAGTACAATATTGACCAGAAGTGGAGGCAGCAGACATCCCTGCATTGCTCCCAAACTTAAAGGACAAAGATTCACTTGTTCACCATTAAGTGTAATATTGTAAGTTTTTCATAGATACTCATTATCACATTGAGAAAATCTATTTAATTCCTAGTTTTCTGAAAGTTCTTATAATGAATGTGTACTGAAATTTATGAAATGCTTTTAATGTATCATTTGAGGTAAACATATGGTATTTCCTTTCTGTTTTGAATATATTGTGAAGTGTGTTTATTAAAATCCTCATGTTAAAGGAGTCTTTGATTCCTAGGATAAATCCCACTTAGTATTATATATTTTACATGTTGCTGGATTTCATGTGCTAATTTTTGATAAATATTTTTGCACCTACATTCACATGGACATTACTTTTCTTTCCTTGGATTACCTTTGACTTGGTTTAGTATCTCATTAATTCTGGCCTAATAAGATAAAACGGAATTGTTCTTTCCATTTATTTTCTGAAATAGTATGTCTAACATTTTTATCTTATGTTTGAAATAATTCATCAGTAAAGTGATCTTGATTTGATTTTTTTTTCCTTGTTGGAAAGTTAACAGCATTTTTATTTTTTTATATACATATGGGACTATTCATATTTTTTCCTTTTGTATTTTACATTTTTGTTGGTAAAAATGTTTCTTTTATGGAAATTGTTCATTTCATCTAACTTTTCATATTTATTGGCAAAAATTGTCCTTTTTTCTTTTCTTCTCATTTTCTTTTAGTGTTTGTAGGATCTGTACAGATGGCTGCTTTTTTATTCCTGATATTGACAATTTATACCATCGGTTCTACTCCATTGATCTGTAAGCTTTATCCTTATGCCAATACCATACTTTTTTGATTACTGTAGCTTTATACTAAATCTTGAATTTTGGGGTGATGCCATTCCTTTGAATTTGTTCTTCTTCAATATTGTATTGGCCATGCTGGGTTATTTTGCCTTTCCATATAAATTTTAGAATCAGTTTGTTGATAGTCATGAAATAATTTGCTGGAATTTTTATTGATATTGTGTAGAATCTATAGATCAAGTAGGGGAGAACTGACATTTCAACAATACTGAGTCATCCTATCCATTAATATGGAAGTAGTGTACCTTCTTCATCATAGTTATTTTAAATTTATCATTAAAAAATACCTTCTTAATCATGGTTATTTTAGATTTATCATCTGATAATTCCAACATCTGTGTCATATCTGAATTTCATGCTGTTGTTTGCTTTGTCGCTTTAGACTGTGCTATTCCTTGCCTTTTAGCATACCTGTAATTTTTTGTTGAATACTGGATATCTTCTATCATGTAATAAGAACTGACTTTTTTCTCATATATAATTATTTTTTCTTTCATTTTATTTCGATATAATTGGCATCTAGTTCTATATAAGTTTAAGGTGTACACCATAATGACTTGACTTGCGTGCATTGCAAAATGATTGCCACAACAAATTTAGTTAACTTCCCTCACTTCGGACAGATAGATTAGGAAAAAAAACCAGGTAAACAGGCTTTTAATATGAGGATTTATTTTAATCTTGGCTAGGACTTGGGCTGTGTTTAATGTTAGCTGAAGCTGTAGATTACAGAGGCTTCAAATTCTTCAACTGCTATGTTTGGCTCCTTTATTGAATCTGGTCTGGGCTTCCCTAAGTACTTCTTCTTAGAGACACTGTGACTTTATGCTGTTTCAGCTGTAATCCACTGTTATTATGTAGAGCCCTGTTGGTGTGGTTGTAATGTGGAGGGAGGGGATGCATTGTATAATCTTAAGGCTTAATCTTTTATGTGTTTCTGGGTCGGGCTTTGACCTTCAAGAGTTTTTCTCCAGTGGCATAGCTTTTTTTCCCCCTTTAGAGCAACACAGGAAGATGAGAGGGGGACAAAATGACTTTCTACCAGCTGGGAGAATCTGGTAAAGTGTTTTCTCTTGGCGAGCATGCCTTTGTTATGGAGAATGTTCTGGGCATATTTCTCAAGTATTCATCTTCCCTTCTCCTTTCCAGAACCATGAGAGAATCATTCTCTGACCTTCACCAGTTGGTAAAGCTCACTGAAGTGTCAGAGATCCCTGGGTGAGGGCCCAGGAGTTTCCCACTTTTATGCTAGTCCACACTCAGCCTCCAGCAATTCCTTAAATTTATCACTTAAGTGGTCCTACTAGTTTATATCTTCTGCCCCAATTAAGTAAATCTTGGCTGTGATTCCTTTTATTCTTCTCTCTCTCCAGATTTCGGAGTCTTAGTTTGTCCTCAAGCTTGGTTAACTGATGGATTGAAGAAAAGTCATTGATTTTCAGTGTTTGGATTTTTCTGTTTATAAGGGCAAGCATGATGGGTTTCAAGGTCTTTAAATGTCAAAACGGAAACCAGAAGTCTGTGCATTTATTTTTTTAGTTTTTTGGTTTTTCTGGACTTCTGTTTAGGTAATTTCTATTATTTTTAACTTCAAGTCCATTGATCTTTTCTTCTTCAGTATTTCATATGATATTAAGACATTCTATTAGTTTTAAATACACATGATGTGTTTTTCACCTCCAGAATTTCCATTTGATTCTTCTTCTTATCTCCTGTTTTTCTCCTCATTATGTTAATGCTTTTATTTAAACCCTTGAGCATATTTAGAATAACTGTAATTGCTTTTTTAAAATTCCTTCACTGCTATTTCCATTATCTTTGCCATTTCTTGGTTTGTTTTTATTGACGGATTTTCCTTGTGATTATGGGTCATAATGTATGCTACTTTTTTGTACATCTATAGTAGAAGTTTCTTTAGTCAAGCAGCTCAGTTGTTTACTGATCAGCTTATCTTTTTCCTTTTACTTCTCTTAAAAACCCTCTTTTATTTTTAAGCTTTGTTAGAGCATATTTACAGTAACCTTTACAGTAAAGCTAGTTTAGTCTTAATATTTAGGTGTGACTCTGGCAGCTCTGCTGATTGCCTCAGTGTTCAACAAGGTCTCACTACTTCCCGTGAGTTCTAGAAGGTTTTGCTTATAGATATCTAGCTCTTTTTGTTTTGTTTTGCTTCAGCTGATGGAATATTTCCCTTTGAAAATGATGATTGCTATTTAGCTGAAAACTCTGCAAACCTCCTATGCAGACTACTGGAGCCCTTTTTTTCTGTATCTCCCTCCCACTCAGTACTCTGTCCCACAAATTACAGCTGATTTTGCTTCCCCAAACTCCAATCAGTGTATCTTAAGCTTATCAAGATCTCCATTCTCTGCTCAGGTTCCTCCTTCCTGTGCCATTGTTCTGAAATTAGCTCCAGGTAGTAAGCTGTGGCAGTTTTTAAGGTGGATTACTTCTTTCTCTTCCCTCAGGGATCATAGTCCTACACTTCTTGGTCAAATGTTTGAAAACAGTCCTTTCCTATCTATATTCAGTCAAGTTTCTATCTCTTATTTCAGAAAGGCAAGTTTCACACCTGTCACTCTTTCATAGTTAGATACAAAAGTTCTGAATTATACTTCCATGTCATTGAATTCCCATAATATAAACTATCATAAATGATTGGGGACTCTGAGATCACAAAATAACCTTAACTTTATAGAGATTTATTGGATAAGTTGTAAAGAATTTTAGTTTCCTTATTTTTAGCCAATTTTGTTCTTAAAAGTGATTACCTAATTGCACATTAATATAGTAATATTGTTTTTAATTATTCAATTGCTTGGCAATGGATCGATTTCTTTCCCCAAAGTATCTCAGCATACATTCAAAATTAGCAAAAATGTATTGAGGTTAACTGAGATAATAATGACAACATTAGCTAATATTTATGGAGCCCTAATAATGTGCCAGCTGCTGAGCTAGATTCTTTATATAGTTTATTTTATTGAAACTCTGAACTGTCTTTAAAGGCTGTTATTATTAATAAAGGTTGTTATTATTGTACTGATATTATTGATGAGAAAACAAATAAGGTAGGTAGTATTATCATACCCATGTTACATAAGGAACTAAATGCTTAGAAAGATTATATACTTAATAGGATATGAACTTAAGTTCCTCCCAGAAAAGTAAAAATAAATGCTATTTTCTCTTTAAAAAAATGTGAATTTAATGTATATGATTTAGGATATTCTTGAAAGAGTAACCTTAAAAGCTAAAGCAAGAGGCTTATTTGGGTGTGTGAAAAACACTTCTCTGTTAAAATTAATTTCAGTGTCCATTTGAGATTTCAAAGGTTCATATCAGAAACATAAAGTTTATCTCACAATCTTTTATTTATTTTCACTTTTATAGTTATTTACATCATTATTTTATGTGGACAAATATCTTCCCTTTTTCTAATTTGTCATCAAGATCATCACCATTTGTATTTCTCCAAAGATCTACCTACCATTACAATCTGTTCTGTTTTACTCTAGACGTGGGTTTATTTATATTCCAGCACCTCCCAGTGCACTTTGCACATACTGTAGTGGTATTCATTATGCATTTGTTGAATATATGAGTAAATGCAATAAATAAGTAATGAAAGCCTGAAATCCCCTGTCTGCTCTCCAAGTTCCCTATGCCAATTACTTGCTCTTTTCACTCGCCACAGAATTCCACATCTCTAAATCACTTATACTGTGAACGAGTCATTGCTCTTCTGTAGAGGATCTAAATTTTAACACTTTCTTCATTCTTTCCTCCCTTCTTCTCTTTACCCTTACCTCTCTAAATTGTAAATGTGCACTTACAAACAAAACATAGACACACATACAGCATACATTTACCCACAGTTTACTTATAATTGTGTTACAAGTTTCATTTACTCTTTCACTAATGGAAAACTCCTCATTGACAGGAAACATAATTTTTCTCTTTCCAGCACTTTATTCCTCGGTTGCAATGAATGGAATCAATGTGTCCATCAAAGATTGTTCACTCCCAAGGAAAATGCTATCTGATATTTTTTTTGTTTGCTTACTAGCACACCATATGCCACCAAATTTGGTCATATTTAAGGATTACACACACAAACACACACACACACACACACACACACACACGACCAAGTACTGTCTGCACATAGCATTTTATTGTGTACACATTTTATTTCATGATATAAGTAAACAGACACAATCCTAATTTATAGAAATTTACATTATAATATGAAGAGAATTTCAAAGTTTAACCCAGGAATAATGACAGAGAGGATATTTAAAATAATATGCATACAGTACAGAGTACTGCGATTGAAACAATTAAAATTAGGAAAAGATTAAAAATTATCATGATAATGATATATACACAGTTACTTGTATATATTTCATGTATACACGTTTTGACCCTTGAACAATGCAGGGGTTAGGGATGCTAACCCTTCATGCAGTCTCAAACCTATGTGTAACTTATAGCTGGCCCGCTGTATATGCAATTCCTCATATCCACAGATTTAACTAACCTCGGATCTTGTCTACTCTAGTATTTACATTGAAAATATCCATACATAAGTGAACCAATGCAGTTCAAACCTGTGTTGTTCAAGGGTCAAAGGTATATATTTTGGGGAAATATAAAACTGGAAATGCAGAAGAGGATATAACATAAGATTAAGGACATGGATTTGGGTATCAGCTCTGGGTTTAAATGTTAACTCTGGACACACAAGCTGTAGGATCCTGGGAGAGTTACAGAAACTCTCTGATCCTTGGAGATAATACCTGTTTTATGGCACTATTTTGATGATTGAATGATAAAAAGCAACTTCTCTCAAATATTATTTTCCCATGAATACTTTCACAATCGTCGCCATATTTACATATCACCTATAATTTACTTAATGTTTCTATAAATGTACCCATATTTTGACTATTGTATTTAAAAACTATAAATGGAAGCGGTATTTTTCTAATTCACGTGAAAATGAATGCATACATATTAATATAACAAATATTTGTGTATCTTCCATGATACACATACTATTGTATTGATACTTGGGTTAACCCTGAGAAAATACTAAATTGAATTGTATTATCTCTTCATTATGTCGATAACACTAAATTAAATTTACTGCTTAGTAAATTATGACTGTAATTATTGCTCATAACTAAAATAGTATAATAATGAAAAAATAAATTGTGTTATTAGAGGTATTTTTTAAGGAGAAGATGAAATTTCACTGTGGTGGCTAAGCAGCGAAATTTGGGAAATGTGTGCTAAAGTTTCAGGGAGCATCCTGATTTCATTTAATCAAACCCTGTTCTGAGCCTATATCCCAATTTTTGCTTCCAAATATATGAAACAGGATATAGGTTTGGTGCTTGAGGTCTAGGGAGGAGAGCAGAGAGTGTATTTCTAGTAAGTTTCCAAGTAGTACTGATACTGCTGGTTCTTGGTTCACAATTAGAGAACCACTGCTCTAAGTCATTTAGTCCATCTTTCTCTGTTGTTCATTTGCACATTTGTTTCTTTACTTCATGTTGGAATAAATCTACCCTTAGAGGAAATAAATTCATGTGAAATATTGGGATAAGGGACTCCCCTAAATTATCTACATTAGGTTAGTCCCTTTTTTCTTGAGTTTGACAATCCAATTCCCCCACCCTAGCTCACTAACCCTAATGATTCTGAATCTTAAGATAAATCTCTTCTATCAAGGTTCATAAATCCCTTCCCAAACCCTGCTCCTTCTTTCACAGAGTTGCATCTGAGCAGAATCTGCTCTTAGGAACTTTTTCCGAACACCACTGATGCTTCTATCAAAAGCCTACCAGTCCTTTGTCTTCCTCTTGACTCTGCTATCTTATTGGACTGGACAAATAAGCTTGTATTATGTCTGATAATGTATATTTTCATAAGCAAAAGTGGATACTTTATCACTTGGATATAGACATGTCTTATAGAACATAAGGGCAAGGAGTGTGACTGGACTTCCTAAGGACTGGCTAGAATCAGGAACTGCAAAGCTATCAGGAAATCAAGTGACTACTCACTTGTTTTCTCCCCTTCAGAAAACACAGTCACTTGTCTGTTGCATTCAACTCTGCAGATAGCTTTCTATTTCTCCATTCATATGTCCATGCCACAGCTCTCAATTTCACGTTTGTATGAGCAAACAGGATGATCAGTGTCTTTGTTACAAATCAATGGAATACAGAATTTGGCTCATGTTGGTGTCAACTGTCCAGCCCTTTATCAATTAACCATGTCCACAGGAAAAGTGTATATAGTAAAATTGTAACTGTTGATGCCAAACCCTGGGGATGAGGACAACTCTTAAGATGAATGTGGATTTCTCATAAAAGGAAAACATTGATATTTATGTTCTACTGAAAAATATGTATATATGAATTTTAAAATTACAAAAATAAAACTTGCATATAATAAAACAAAACACATTCAGATAGGTCATTAATGGAGCTGGAAGAATCAGGCTCCCTGACTTCAGACTATACTACAAAGCTACAGTCATCAAAACAGTATGGTACTGGCACAAAAACAGAAATATAGATCAATGGAACAGGAGAGAAAGTCCAGAGATAAACCCATGCACCTATGGTCACCTCATCTATGACAAAGGAGGCAAGAATATACAATAGAGAAAAGACAGTCTCTTCAATAAGTGGTGCTGGGAAAACTGAACGGCTACATTAAATGAATATTAGAATACTCCCTAACACCATACAAAATAAAAAACTCAAAATGGATTAAAGACCTCAATGTAAGACCAGATACTATAAAACTCTTAGAGGAAAACATAGGCAGAACACTCTCTGACATAAATTGCAGCAAGATCTTTTTTGATCCACCTCCTAGAATAATGAAATAAAAACAAAAATAAATATATGGGACCTAATTAAAGTTAAAAGCTTTTGCACAGCAGAGGAAACCATAAACAAAATGTAAAAACAACCCACAGAATGGGAGAAAATACTTGCAAACGAAGGAACCAACAAGGGATTAATTTCCAAGATATACAAACAGCTCATGCAGCCCAATTAAAAAAAAAAAAAAAAGGGTGATATATCTAAATAGACATTTCTCCAAAGAAGACATACAGATGGCCAAGAATCACATGAAAAGATGCTCAACATCACTAATTATTAGAGAAATGAAAATCAAAACTACAATGAGGTATCGCCTCATACTGCTCAGAATGGCCATCATCAAAAAATCTACAAACAATAAATGCTGGAGAGGGTGTGGAGAAAAGACAACCCTCTTGCACTGTTGGTAGGGATGTAATTTGGTATGGCCACTATGGAGAACAGTATAGAGGCTCATTGCTAAAAAGAGACCTACCATATGATCCAGCAATCCCACTCCCGGGCATATACCCGGAGAAAACCATAATTTGAAAAGATACATGCACCCCAATGTTCATTGCAGCACTATTTACAATAGTCAGGACATGGAAGCAACCTAAATGTCCGTCAGACAGAGGAATGGATAAAGAAGATGTGGTACATATATACAGTGGAATATTAGCCATAAAAAAGAATGAAATAATGCCATTTGCAGCAACATGGATGGACCTAGAGATTGTCATGCTGAGTGAAGTAAGTCAGACAGAGAAAGACAAATACCATATGATATTGCTTATATGTGGAATCTAAAGATGGTACAAATGAACTTATTTACAAAACAGAAATAGAGTCACAGATGTAGAAAACAAACTTGTGGTTACCAGAGGGGAAAGGGTGGGGGAGGGGCAAACTGGGAGATTGGGATTGACATATATGTACTACTATATATAAAATAGATAACTAATAAGGACCTACTGTTTAGCACAAGGAACTCTCCTTAATGCTCTGCTATGACTTATATGGGAAAAGAATTTTAAAAAGAGTGGATACATGTATATGTATAACTGATTCATTTTGTTGTACAGCAGAAACTAACACAACATTGTAAATCAGCTATACTCCAATAAAAATTTTTTAAAAAATTAAAAATATATATATTATATATACCATCCTTGAGGTAACCACTTTTAAATTTTTTTAGTTTGCATGATTATTTCTTTTTAAATATTAAAAAAACTTAAATAGATCAAAACATATATTCAGATATTCAATTTTTCCAAGAACGTTCTCTAAAAGGTTCTTTTCTAACAAAAAATTTGGGGTTTGTCAACACTCAGTTTGCAAAATATTTGTGGATATCTCCATACTCTATCCTGTTCCATTTATCATTTAACTGTACTTAAAACCAAGAGAACACTATCTTCATTAACGTAGTTTCATACGCAGTCTTGATATTAGGTAGTAGGAGTCTTTCAGCTTGTGGAATCTTCGTTCCCTGACCAGGGACCAAACCTGCACCCTTGGCAGTGAAAGCACAGAGTCCTAACAACTGAACCGCCAGGGAATTCCCTGTTCTACTCCTTCAAGATTGCTTTGGTATAGTAGATTGTTGGCATTTCATTATAAATTTTAGAACCAGTTTGTCAGTTTCTCTAAAAATCCTGTTAGGATTTTGATCAGGATTTACTTGAGCTATTCATTGGTTTTGGTGAGAATAGACATTGATGTCTTCTAATCCGTATGATAGTACATTTCTCCATTTATTTAGATCATCTTTGGTTTCTCTCTCAACAATGTTTTGTAGTTTTCAGTATAGAGAACTTACCCCGTTTATTCCTAGGTATTTGATATTTTGACATGCAGAGAGTTTTCTTAAAATTTCACTTTCCCATTGTTCATTAACAAGATATAGAACTAGGATTGAATTTTGATTACTGACTTTATATCCCTTGGCCTTACAAAATTCACTAATTGTAGTATATTTAAAAAAAAAATTCTTGGTGTTTTCTATGTACACAATTCTGTCGTATAGAAATCATTAAAAAATTTAATTTCCGTTTCCACTCTGTATGCTTTTTTCCCCCTTTTTCTTATTTTATTTCAGTGGCTAAGACTTCTAGTACAATGTTGAATAGAAGTGTTGGGTGAAAACATTCTTGTCTCATTTGTTACGCAGGGACAAAGCCTTCACTGTTTTATCATTAAGTAGAGGTTTAGGCTTTTTGTCAGGTTGAAGCATTTTCCTTCTATTTCTAGTTTACTAAACATTTTAATAATTCCAGTTATTAAAATGATGGTATGTTTTTCTTCTTCCTCTCATCTGTTAACATTGTAATATTGATTGATTTTCTAATGTTAAATTAACCTAACATTACTGGGATAAACTCTATGTGATTATGATATATTCTCTTTTCATATATTTTTAGATGCTCTTTGCTAATAGTGCCTTAAGCATTTCATATTTATGATCATGAGTGATAATAATTTTTTTCTTTGTCGGGTTTTGATATTAGGGTTATGCTGCTCTTATAAAGCAAGTTGGGTTGTGTTCCTTCTACTTTTAAGTGGAAAGAGTTGTCTAAGATTGACATTCCTTCTTTCCTAAATGATTAATAAAATTCACAAGTGAAAGCCTCTAGACCCGGGATATTTCTGTGGGACGGTTTTTGATTACAAACTCAGTGTTTAATGTATATAGAGCTATTCAGATTTTCATTATCTTCTTGCAATATTTTTTGTAATTTTTGTTTTTTAAGGAATTTATTTCACCTAAGTTTCTGAATTAATTAGCATAATGTTCATAGTATTATCTTATTGTCATTATTGTCCTTTTCGTCTTTGCAGGATCTGTTCTGATGTCTCCTCTTTCATTCCTGAATTATGTCATTTGTATTTTTTGTTCCTTGATCCATCATGCTAAGAGTTTATCAATTTTATTAATCCTTTCAAAGTTCAATTTCTGATTGTTTCTCTATTATTTATTTGTTATTTACTTCATTTATTTTCTTTCTATTTTTATTAGTTCCTTTAAAATTTTCCTTTGGTTTAAGCTTGATATTTTAAATTTTATTATAAATTGATTGGGACATTTTTATTGTCCAGATTATGGTAAATCTTAGTAAATATTATCGTATTCTGTGCTTGATGACTACAGTGTTCTATAAAAGTTCATTCAAATTGGGGGATGGTACTGTTTAAATATTTTATGTTTTTACTGAATTTTTGTCTACTTTTCTCTACATATACCTGTCCACTTGTCTTCTATGTTCTGATTTTGATTGTCTCCTTATTGTGAACTTATCCATTATATGAGTTTTCCACTGGTGTGTAAAAATTACCAGACATTTAGCAGCTTAAAAGAACACAAATTTATTATCTCATAGTTTCTGAGGTCAGGAATCTGGTATGTATTCCCTAGATACTGTGCTCAGGGTTCCAACCTAGCTGAAATTCAGGTGTTGGCTAGGGCTGCAATTTCATCTGATGTTTGGAGTCCTCTTCCATGATCATTCTAATTTTTGGCAGAATTTATTTGTAGAATCTATGTCCCTGCTGATGGCTGGGGTTCACTGTCAGCTCCTAGAGGCTGTTCTCAAAGCCTAGCCATGTGGTACTTTCACAACATGGCAGCTGACTTCAAAACCAGGAAAAGAAGCTCTCATTAGTCTCCTAAGGCAGAGTCATATGTAATATAGCATAGTCAGGAGAGAGATCATTGCAACAACTTTATCATACGATGTATCCTAATTAAGGGAATGACTATCTCATGGTATTCACAGGTCACACATACACTCAAGGGAAGGAGATTATTCAGTGAGTACACCAAGGGGCAGAAACCTTGGGAGCCTTCTTAGAATTTGTCTACCACAATGAGGAAATCAAAATGAACCAGTAGGATTGTCCTATTGTATATCAAACATCTCCACGTTCATAAGATTACTGTAAAAAAGTGTAACTTGTGATTCCTTCAAGTGATGGGCTGGGCCCTGGAAACGTGGCAGAAGGATCTGGGCCATGTTTGAAGAGCTATGTTTTATCATGAGGAGAGGGATTTTAATTGCCTGAAGAACATCCCAGAGTAGAAGCTTGTATAATAAAAGAGTAGCTAGGCACTGCCTTGTGGGTAAAATATTTTTAAAAGAAAAGTGCTGCCAAAAGCATGGGATGGAGGAACTTTGGAGAGGAGAAAAGTTGAAATGATATTTTTCAAATGAAATACATTGCAATGTAACATGAGGACATCTACTCACTCTCAAATCTCAGTAAAGACCATAAAATTTGCAAAAATAAATTGACATTTTCATATTTTTGGTAGAAACTAGTGAAGGGGCTGGATTCCATGTCTTACTCGATGCGAGGGCAAAGCAGACTCAGTCTGGGCAGATGAGAAGGCCGACATCTCTGTGATAGTGGAAATTGCTGTTTAATAAACATACAACCCATCCTTAATCAATTTTGCGATGAAAAAGTTTGGCAGATAACATGTGAAACTAGTTTCCCCTAACCCCTTTTCTAGCTATAAATTAGGTTAGCTCAATGACTCTTACACTGTATTTTTTTGGACATATTTGGCTGTTTCTTGAACTTCTTAAAAGCTTAATTGTAGGAATAATTTGCTGCTGAAAGCAGAGTTTCAAAAATGTTCATTTTATTTTATTAAAAAATTACTTCTGAGTATTTATAAAATTTAGAAAAGTGCATATAATAAGATAATACTCCTCCATATTTTCCACTGATGTGGAAATCTTAGCTTATTTGCTTGCTTTCTTTACTTCCAGTCTCCTCCTCCTCCTTCTTCTCTCTCTCACTCTCTGTCTGTCTCTGTCTCTCATTCTGTGTCCCTCAACTTCTTACTCTATTAATTTTGTTAAAATTATAACTGCACAGCATAAAAACTAAAATAATCCAACAATTATAATGTTATTGTAAGATCAAATTAAAACAATGGCAATAAAATAAACTGTAAAATACACCACTATGAACATTAGGTGACTGGCATTTCCTGTTTTACATGTAGTAGCAGGGTAAATAGAATGCTAGATAGGCAGGTAGACAGACAGACTTACATTAAAAAGTAATATATATTATTTTTTTATATAATTACTGCTATTTTTAAATTTGAGAGTAAAAACTTTAATATTTGAATTAAATTTACTTGAATGAACAAGTAAATATTTGTTTCAAGAAATATTTCGTAAATGACATTTAGGTTCAAAAAAGTGATTATAAAATGCATTAGGTAGTTGAATTCATATTCTTTTTTTTTTTTTTTTTTTTTTTTTTTTTTTTTTT